>NC_066538.1:1662425-1689925 GCF_024679095.1 Eriocheir sinensis
AAAAGAATAAATGAATACATATGAAAAAATAAAATAAAAAAGAAAGAGGAAAGAAAGAGAATTTAAAGCAAACAAGAGAGAAGAAAACAACTAGGAAGAAAAAGAAGAAGAAAAGAAGAAATTTATGGACGATGGGAATGAAATGATAATATGGAGGGAGGAAAAGAGGAGCAGAGGTAGAGAGAGGCAGGAGGTGAGAAAGGAGAAGAGGAAATGAGGCAAAAGTGAGTAAGAGCATGAGAAAGAGATAGGAGTAGAAAAGAACAGGAGTAAGGATGAATGAGGAGGAGGAAGAGAGGAGAAGGAGACAAAAATCGAAAAACAAAAAACGTATACGTGAATAGGTAGATAAAAAAGATAGGGAGAAAGATAGAAGAGGGAGAGGAGGGAACAGGAAGAGGAAGAGGAGGAGGAGAGAGAGGAAGCGTAACTGATGACAGAGTGTATGAATTGAGATGAACGAGACAAGAGAGATGGGAGGGAGATATGAACGGATGGAGGGAGGAGGGAGTAGGAGGAGGAAAGGGAGGGCAGGGCAGATATGAGATGTTTATTGAAAGGAAAGGGAAGAAAAGTATGGTATGCCTTAGTGTGTGTGTGTGTGTGTGTGTGTGTGTGTGTGTGTGTGTGGGGTAAAAGACAGTGACACTCTGGCCTGCTGGAGGTGGTTTAAGATATCTAAAGGAGAGAGTTAAGAGAGGAGAGAGAGGGAGAGGAGTGAGAGAGGAGGAGGAGGAGGAAAGGAGGGAGAAGAACGGGAAGGGAGGGAAGGAGACTAATGAAGGTGAATAGAGAAGAGAAAGAAACGTAAAGGAATGATGTCATAGAAATAAACTAAAAAAAGAGAAAAATAGAGGATAAATAAGAAGAGAAATACCACCAAAAAGTGAAAACAGAATCAAAATAAAGCAAGAAAGGGATAGAAAGGAGACGCTGCTAAGAATAAGAAAAAGAACATTAACGATTGAAATGGAAAAAAGAGATAAATGAAAGAGGAAGAAAACGAAACTAGGAAAGGACAAAGAAAAAAACAAGAAATACAATAGAAAACCCCTGAAAAGTAAGACAGGATCGAAATAAAGAAAAAGAAGAGAAGAAAATGGAAACTGTTAAAACCTGCAAAAGATGAGAAGGGAAAAAGAGTGAAGAGGAATATAGAAGTAAGAGAAGGAAAACGTAAACCAGAATTAGAAACAAAGAGGAAGCTACACAAGTTGGAGGAGACGGAGAGGGAAAAAGGAGGAAGAGAGGAATCTGAGAGAAGAGAGAGCCATAGGATAAGATAACAGGGTTTGAAAGAAAAATGAGAATACGAAGGAGGAAAAAATAACAGGTGAGAAGGAAAGAAGAAAAATTAAGGGAAGAGGAAAGAAGAGGGAGGAGGAGGAGAAGGAAGACGAAGATAGATAAATAAAAGTAGAGAAATGAGAACATTGAAGAGGAAAACAATGAAACTGAATAAAGGAGGAAAATTTATGGGAAAGAAATAGGAGAGAGACTAAAGAAGAGATAGGAAATAAAAAAATAGCAAAAGAAATAAAAAAGAAAAAGGAGTAAAGGAGTAAAAGACGAAGAACAGAATAAGAAAGATAATAAAAGAAGCAAAAAGAGAAGGAAGGGGAAGGAGCAAAGGAGAAGGAGGGGAGGAGGAGGAGGCGAGAGTGGAGGAGGAGGAACAACCAAGGAGAATATTGCATGGGAACTCGAGTGTCCGGCATTTGGAGGAGTGGTGGAATGAACTGAGGAGAGAGAAGGAGGAGGGAGAGAGAGCGAGAGAGTTAGAGAGCAGAGGAGGAGAGAGGACAAAATGACAAATGGAAGAAAAGAAAAACAGAGGAAACTGAACACCAAGGGAAAAATGTGGAGGTTGAAGGACAGACAGATAAAAGGGAAATAAAAAGGAGGTAGAAAAAAGATAGAAAAGCAGAAGGGATAACACTTTCCTATCAACCCACTTCCTCATCTTTTTTCTACACCATAATAATAAAAAAGGGGATGTACAGCTGCGGGGGGGGGTGGTGGGGGAGGGGGCTGCTGATGGTTCGCTCGCTAGTCACCCCAAACAAACTACAGCAAAAGCGTTGCCTATCGCGGACAGGCGGCCATTCCCTGCCCCTCAAAAGGATGCAATGATGGAATTTAACGCGATTGTTGGGGATTGTTCAACCGCGCCATACGGTCACACACACGCACACGCACACGCACACACACACACACACATTGTCATCATCAATAATAAAGGCTTATTCCGTCCATACAGGGAGCAATATGACGATGAGTAAATGAATAGAGAAAGGAAATATATGTTTGTTATCTTAAATCGCCACTTTAATATCACTTTATGCCCCCATTATTTATGATACCATATTCACCTTTATCTCCTTGCGAATGTTATAGAGCACACAAAAAAGATCGAATGATACACGTTTTCGGAAAGATAAAAAATCGTCATATAATTTTCACGTCAGTTGAATATAATGAGACCCTAAATATATGAAAAAAGATCAACATTGAGACGACGAGAAAATGAAGGCCCGGCGCATAATTAACAACGTGTAAACTCTAAATTAAAAAAGGAATATTTATTTTTATTTTTTATGTCGATGCGAAGAACTGAAATGAGGCCAACAATAATATTTCTTTCTGCTCATTTCTTTCTCTCTATCACGATCCAGATTTGTTTTGGAGGATTCGTGACTCCACGGAACGAGGCTGGTTCGGCGCGGCCAGGAAGGCTCCTGAACGATGCAGTTGAAAGCTTCGAAAAGCCGACCAAAAACTGGAGGCGAGGGCGGCAAAGGCAACCCTGATCAACCGGAACTGTAGCGTCGATGCGGCTTGCAAGAAACTGTGTAACCAACGACGCCTCCGACAAGCGAACCTATCTAACAGACGACGCGGCCAACCAGTAGTCACATTTCCATTTTGTACAAATGCACGCAGCTCCACACCCAAAAAGGACGAAATTAGGTGCAGTATATTGGTAATCTGAAACCAGATGTAGAAGCTATCACAGAGACTTGGGCCAACTCTGCACATCTAGTATCTGAACGGCTTCCCGGCAATGAAACTTCCAAAAAATCGAATGCAAGAAAGGAGGAGGGAGTAATTTGCTACGTGTGCATTTTCCCTGCCATAAAAATAGATAAACAGGACGCAGAGAATTACGACCTGCCTTATGGAAATAACTGGCGAATAATACAAGAAATCCAACACTTATGACCGTATACAGGCTCCTCCAAAACAACAGGCAAGCCGATGACATCGCCCTGTACGAAGAGCTTCACTCTCTTAACACAAAGCAAAGAAGCACAATAATTGGGGATTTGAATTGCCCTAACATTGACTGGGGACTGATGACTGGAGATCAAGAGGGTAACAGGCTTGTGAAATGGTGGAGGATCTGTCTTCACCTGTTGGTAACTCAACCAACAAGAGAAAACAATCTGCTGGATCTGGTATTAGTAAGCGACCCCGACCTCATTCGCGACTGTGAAGCAGGAAAAACAACGGCTGCGACACCACTTAATCCGTTTCAATGTCAACATAAGTCACAAACTCGTAGACAATCCGTCAGTGATACCAGACTACAAAAAAGCAAATTTCAACCTAGCCCGTGAGCTGCTTCCCTCTGCGACCTGGGACCAACTTCACCTAACCGACAATACAATCGACAACGTGTGGAACAACTTCAAAGATAAGCTTTTGGGAGTAGAAAAGGCTACAGTGCCGACGAAACCCAGGCGAGTAAATGGTGCCGTAGATCCACCGTGGATGACCAGAGAAATAAAAAGGGCGGTAAACTTAAAAAAAAGGAATTATAACCTAATGAAAGAGAATGACACGGCCGAAGCCCGTACTCAGTACCACAACAGCCTCAGAGCTTGTCGCACCCTTATTCGGAGTAGTAAACGCAACTACGAAAAACAAATAGCGCGTGACATCAAGACAAACTCAAAAAAATTCTTCACATACATCAGATCGAAAAAGAAAGTAAAATCAATATTGGTCCCTGACAGACGAGACTGGAGCTGCAACTCAGGACAGTAAACAGATGGCCAGAATCCTCAACAGTAACTTCGCATCCGTATTCACAGTCGAGAACATCGAAACCATGCCCGAGAACCCTGACCCGCCGAGGGGAATCACGCCCCTGAAAATTGACTCAATATGCGACCAAAAAGTGAAAAAGTATTTGGATAAACTCGACACGAACAAGTCAACAGGACCTGACGGTTTGTCCCCGCGGTTATTAAAAGAGCTTAAACAACAAATACTTCAGCCACTCACTAACATATTCAACCAGTCTGTTCAATTGAAAAATGTACCGGACGAATGGAAGATTGCGAACGTAACACAAATTTTCAAAAAGAATACAATAGCGTTGCATTAAACTACTGGCCCATAAGTTTGACATCAGTGGCAGAAAAAAATACTCGAAAAGATTATTAGAGACAAACTTGTTAAGTTTCTAGAAGACAATAATGTAATCTCCGACACCCAGCATGGCTTCAGAAACAAGCGCTCCTGCCTAACGAATTTATTAGACTTCTTCCAAGGTATATATAAGAACTGGGATGCCCACATCCCCAGTGATGTTATATACCTGGACTTTCAGAAAGCCTTCGACAAGGTACCGCACGAGCGACTCCTTAAGAAACTGCACTCGGCGGGCATTGGAGCCAATCTGATCGCGTGGATTGGCTCACCGACAGAAAACAACGAGTACTACTCAACGGACAGCCTTCCGATTGGCTTCCAGTCACTAGTGGAGTGCCTCAAGGGTCAGTGCTGGGACCCATTCTCTTCATCATATATATCAACGACCTCGAATCAGGACTGAAATCCACAATATCGAAATTTGCTGATGACACTAAGGTGGGGGGAAAGGCCCTCACAAGGACCGACTGCGAAATCATTCAGAAAGACCTCAATCACATTATCGAATGGTCGGAAAAATGGCAAATGTCCTTTAATGTTGACAAATGCAAAGTCATGCACATTGGGTCCAGAAATAGTAACCACACATACATCATGAATGGGAGACCTCTGCAAGCGATGCAGGAGGAAAAGGATCTTGGAGTCACTATCAGCAGTGACCTGAAACACGCGAATCACTGTAAAAAAGCATACAACAAAGCCAACACTATGCTCGGGTTCATAGCGAGGAACTTCGAGTGTAAAACGCCAGACGTGATGCTATCCTTGTATAATTCCATGGTAAGACCGCACCTCGAGTATGCAGTACAGTTCTGGTCTCCTAATTACAGAAAGGACATTGATTTACTGGAAAGGATTCAGCGACGCGCCACGAAAATGATACCAACCTTAAGGGCTCAACCGTACGAGGAACGACTCAAGCGACTCAATCTCTTTACATTAGAGAAAAGACGCCTACGAGGAGATATGATTCAAGTCTTCAAGTATCTGAAAAAATTCAATAACGTCGATTATTCCAATTTCTTTGAATTGCAAACCAACCTAAGAACTAGAAATAACGGTTTACCCATTCAGTCTAGTCGATGTAACACAGACATCGGAAGGAGTTTCTTTTCAAACCAAGTCATCCGTCACTGGAACAATCTTCCTTCAGAAGTAGTAAATGCGAATACTATCAACTCCTTCAAATATAGAATCGACCGTCACTTCGCTGCGTCGGGAGTAAACTGAATATTGAGTTGCTTTCATCTGCTCCTCAATATCGAGGTGCTCTCATCTGCTCCTCAATGTCGAGGTGCTTTCATCTGCTCCCCAGGCCCCAGGCTGTCGAGCAGATTAAATCACCAAAGCGGGCAACCTCGTAATGAGCCAATAGGCTTTCTGTTGCCTGCGTTTCCATGTTTCCATGTTTCCATGTTTCCTCCTCCTCCTCCTCCTCCTCCTCTTCGCTATTTATTTTCCCTTCTTTTCCCTCCCGTAGCTTTTATCCTTCCTCCATCCCTATACCTGATTCTTCCTCTTCCTCCTCTTCTTCTTCCTCCTCTTCTTCCTCCTCGTCTTCCTCCTCCTCCTCCTCCTCCTCCTCTTTCCCTCTCTGACATGTTTATCACCAATACATGTACTTTTCCTTTTTCTCTTCCTCCCTTTCCTCCCTCTCCTCCCCCTCCTCCCCATAATCCTCCTCCTCCTCCCCCCCCTCCACCTCCAACTCCTCCTCCTCCTCCTCCTTTGCCTCTTCCTACTTCTCCTCCTCCTCCTCCTCCTCCTCCTCCTCCTCCTCCTCCTCCTCCTCCTCCTCCTCCTCCCTTACGCAATACCTTCCCTACAGATCCCTTTCCTCCTCCTCCGCCTCCCTCCTCCTCCTTCCCTCTCTTCCCCTCCCCACTCTCTTTCCCCTGAAAAACTGTCCTCATCTTCTAAAACCTATTTACTCCTATTCATCCCCTTTCTCTCTCTCTCTCTCTCTCTCTCTCTCTCTCTCTCTCTCTCTCTCTCTTATTCTTTATATTCTTTTTCTATCATTTGTCTTCTTTCTCATTATTTTTTTCTCCTTTTTCCTTTTCTTCTTTTTCCTTTCCTCTCCTTTTCCCTATTCTTTTTTCCTCCCTTTCTCCCGGTTCCTCCCCTCCATTCCTCTCTTTCCTCCCTTCCCTTCACATTCCTTCTATTCTTTCTTTTTTTATTAATTATTCTCTCCTCTGTTTACTCTTTTACTCACCCATTTGCCTTTTCCTCCCTTCCCTCTTCTCCTTCTATCCTGTTCTCCTCCTTCCATCCCATACTCTTTCCTCCCTTTCCTTCCCTGTCCTCTACATTCCCCTTCTTCCCTGTTTACCTCCCTTCCCCCTCTTCGTCTCCCCTCTCTCCCCTTCCTATTATCCTCCCCACTTATCATTAGTCCGATAAAACCATAGATCACAAAGGGATAACTTCTCTAGTGTCGATTTTTTTACTGTCAGGATGAAAAAGTGACGGATCAGTGTGTGTGTGTGTGTGTGTGTGTGTGTGTGTGTGTGTGTGTGTGTGTGTGTGTGTGTGTGTGTGTGTGTGTGTGTGTGTGTGTGTGTGTGTGTGTGTGTGTGTGAGGGGAAGAAGAGACCTGAAGAGAAAGAAGGGAAAAGGAATAAATGAGAAAACATGAAAAGTAAAAGAACACAAAAATTTATATTAAAAAGTCTACGGTTAGGTTTTGCCAGATTTCAATTACTACCACTACTACTTCCACTGCTGCTACTGCTACTACTACAACTACTACTACTACTACTACTACTACTACTACTACTACAATAAATGGATAGGGGAGAAAAGTGGCTTCAATTAGGCAAAGGTAGAAGTTTATACTTTAAGGCTAATAGCACCCATTAAACGGGAAGGTGCCTGGTTTTAATTAAGATAGTCGCATTTGTAATAGTAGTAGTAGTAGTAGTAGTAGTAGTAGTAGTAGTAGTAGTAGTAGTAGTAGTAGATGAAATAAAGGGAGGGAAAAATAATATCAGAAAAATTAATTAAAATGAGAGAAAGAAAAGAAAAAATGTAAAAAAAAGGAGAAAAAGGAAGAAAGATATTAATTAACAGACGAAAAATGAAGAAAAAAGTGGAATTAAAAAAAACAGGAAAGAAGAAAAAATGAAAAGTACACAATGAAAATACCAAATCATGAAACATTACAATCTTGAGAGTAATAAAAAAAAAAGCAATCACCACCACCACCACCACCACCATCACCACCACCACCATCACCACCACCACCACCACCACCACCACCACAACCACCACCACCACCACCAGAGCAAGGATCACCACTAACACCACTACAACTGTGACAATAGTGCTATCTACAAACAGGGAGGGAGGGAGAGAGAGAGGAGGAGGAGGAGGAGGAGGAGGAGGAGGAGATAAAGGGAGAGATGAATGCTATGCTTCTCTCTCTCTCTCTCTCTCTCTCTCTCTCTCTCTCTCTCTCTCTCTCTCTCTCTCTCTCTCTCTATGTGTGTGTACCCTTTCCTCCCCCTCTTCTCCCTTCTCTCCCTTCCCTCCCTTCCTCCCTCTCTCTTTCTCTCCCTTCTCATTCTCTCTCCCTTTTTTTATATTTTCCACCCTTCTCCGTTTTCCCCTCCCTCCCTCCCTCCTCCTCCTCCCTTTGTCTCTCCCCTTCCCAGCTTTTCTCCCTCTCTCTCTTTCCTCTTTCCTCTCCTCCTCTCTCTCCCTCTCCCTTTCTCTTTCCTCCCTACCTTGTATTTTCCTCCTCCCCTTTGATTCCCTCCTTCTCTCCCTCTTTTTACTCTTTCCTCTCTCTCTTGCTCTTTCTCCTCCCTCCTTTCCTCCCTCGCCTCTTACCTTCCCTCCTTCCCGTCTCTCCCTACCTCCTTCCTTTCTCTCCCTCTTCTCCTTCCCTTCCGTCCCTCCCTTCCCAGCCTCTCTCCCTCTCTATCTCTCTATCCCCCTCAATGCATATAGACCTTCCCTCTCCCTCCTTCTTCCCTTCCCTCCCTCCCTCTCTCCCTCTCTCTTCTCCTTCGCTCCATATCCCTTTCCTTCCCTTCCTCCCTCCCTTCCCAGCCTCTATCCCTCTCTCCCTTTATGCCTCCTTTGTACCCATAAACCTTCCCCTCCTTCTCTCCCTCTTCTCCTTTCCTACCCTCCCTACCTCCCTATCATCCTTTGTACCCATATAGCTTCCCTCTCCCTCCTCCTCCTTCCCTTCCCTTCCTTCCCTCCCTCCCTTCTCTCCCTCAGCCGTAGACGCAGAGAGATACAGTTAGGACTAATGGATGAGGCTCTTAAGCGGGTAATCAACTGGAATTCAAGGTGTCAATCAGGCAGACAGGTAAGCTGGAGGTATGCCTGGTGGTGGTAGTAGGGTTCCATGTCAATTCAACCTTTGGTCAGTTCAACCCCGGTCAACTCAACCCTGGTCCGTTCAACCTCGGTCATCTCAACCCCGGTCAACTCAACCTCGGTCAACTCAACCCCGGTCAACTCAACCCCGGTCAATTCAACCCAGTCAACTCAACCCCAGTCAACTCAACCCCGGTCAATTCAACCCAGTCAACTCAACCCCGGTCAATTCAACCCAGTCAATTCATCCGGTCAACTCAACCCAGTCAACTCAGCGGTCAATTCAACCCCGGTCAATTCAACCCCGGTCAACTCAACTCGGTCAATTCAACCCCAGTCAATTCAACCCTGGTAAACTCAACCCCGGTGAAATCTACCCCGGTCAATTCAACCAGTCAATCCGCCTTCGGATTTGACGGTTTCATAACAACATCCTTCATGTTCATCACTAAGTGTTATCGTTTTGATACTTAGTCTACCAACGAAGCAGAAAAGCATGCAGATTTCAGAATTGAGCTTGAAAATTTGATACGATGAAAATATTTGAGAGCTGAAGAGTCGAAGACGAATATGTGTGCTGTAATGTTTATTTACTACTAAACTGTCGGGTTATTTTCATATATTTTTATTATCATTACTAGCAATGATACCCGGCTTCGCCCGGGTTCCTATGGAAATGGGTGAAGACTGCAGGTGAGTGTACGTGTCCACGTCATGTCTCTCTACCTCCAGCCCCACCTTCAAGTTTGAGTTGACCGGGGTTGAGTTGACCAGGGTTGACCAGGTTGACTGGGGTTGAATTGACTGCTGAGTTGACCAGGGTTGAATTGACCGGGGTTGAGTTGACCATTGGTTGAGTTGGTCATAGGTTGAGTTGACCGTTGAGTTGACCGGGTTGAGATGACCGAGGTTGAACTGACCAGGGTTGAGTTAACCGGTAATCAGAATTGAGACTCCAGGTGAAATGACAAATTGGTGGCTTGAATTATTCGAAGATTGTTGAACTGACCGGGGATGACCGGGGTTGAGTTGACCGGGGGGAATTGACCAAGGGTTGAATTGACCGGGGTTGAGTTGACCGGGGTTGAATTGACCGGGGTTGAGTTGACCATTGGTTGAGTTGGTCATAGGTTGAGTTGACCGGGGTTGAGTTGACCGGGGTTGAGATGACCGAGGTTGAACTGACCGGGGTTGAGTTAACCGGGGTTGAGTTGGTCAAGGGTTGAGTTGACCGGCCACCGGTAGTAGTAGTAGTAGTAGTAGTAGTAGTAGTAGTAAGCAATTGAGGAGAAGGAGGAGGAAGAAGAGGAGGAAAATGACGTGTTAAAATGCGTAATAAAGGAAGAGAATAAAAGAATAAACGAGAAACAAGGAATAGAGAAAGAAAAGGAGATGATGAAAAACATGAAGAACAAAAACAATAAGAGGAACAATACAGTAAAAAAGAAAAACAGGAAAAAATAAACAAAAACTAAAAAAGAAAAAAACAAATAAAAAAATACAAGAAAAAAACAAAGAAGCAATATCAAAGAAAATCGCAACCACCTCTCTCTCTCTCTCTCTCTCTCTCTCTCTCTCTCTCTCTCTCTCTCTCTCTCTCTCTCTCTCTCTCTCTCTCTCTCTCTCTCCAGGTAAGACCAAGGAAAAAAACATCCATCTAATAACGGTTAATGAGTGTTTTGTGGCCTCCATTTCCTTACCTGGCCCACCTGAGCGCTAATTAACCTTTCTCCTCACACCTGGACCTTTAACGCCCACCCCTTACCCCTTCAACCCCCCTTTCTTATCCCCTTCAATCCTTCCCCTTCTTCTATCCATTAGTAAACGCATCAATCTTCTAATTGTTTCTTTCATTTCTACCCGCATTCAATCCTGTTCCTCCTCTCTTCTTTTCTGTCTTCCTCTTCCCTTTCAATCTCAACCCTTTCACCTCCCTCTCTTATCCCCTTCAACCCTTCCCCTTCTTCTTCTGTCCTTTAGTAAATGGATCTATCTTCTTACTCTTTCTTTCATTTCTATCCTCATTCAATCTTGTCTTACTTTTTCCATTTCAATTTCGACCATTTCACCTCTCTATCCTATCCCCTTCAATCATTCCCCTTCTTCTTCTATCCCTTAGTAAACGCATCATTTTTTTCATTCTTCTTTCATTTCTACCCTCATTCCATCCTGTTTCTCCTCTCTTCTTCTCTGTCTTCCTCTTCCCTTTCAATCTCGACCCTTTCACCTCCCTCTCCCTTCCCCTTCTTCTTCAATCCCTTAGTAAATGCATCAATCTTCTAATTCTCTCTTCCATTTCTATCTTCATTCAGTCCTGTTTCTCCTCTATTCTTCTCTTGTTTTTCTTTTCCCCTTTTAACCTTTTCCTCCCTTCCTCCTCCTCTTCAATTCTTTATTAAACCCTTCTTTCGTCTTTTTCTTCACTTCCTCTTTCGTTTTTCCCTTTCATCTATTCCCTCTTTACGTCAACTTTTTTTAACAACTTCCTACGTCAATTTATTATCTTTGTTTCTTTATTCTTTCGTCTCTTTCTCCACTTCCACTTTCGTTTTTCCCTATCATCTCTTCCCTCTTTACCTCATTTTTTTTACTCATCTACCTACGTCAATTTATTATCTCTCCACTTTCTATTCTTCTTTTCCATCCTTCTTTCCTTTCTTTTTTATGCCTATCGACATCCTTTTCCTTTTTTTTTACACTTTTTCTTCCCTTTTCTTCTCTTGTCTTACCTGTCATTTCCTTTTTCTTCTTGTCTCCATAAATATGTCTTCCTTTCTTCCTTTTTTCTTCTTCTTATACTCATTTATCACTCTTACGTAACCTCACCTGACCTCCTCCTCCTCCTCCTCCTCCTCCTCTTTTTCCTACTTTTTCTCTCCAAAATATCACTAATCCGCCTCTCACTCATTCTCTTTCCCTCCTCCTCCTCCATCTTTCCTTCCCTCCCTCCCCCCCCCCCCTCTTACTTCCTTCCTATTACTCCTCGTCCTCCTCATAGTTCCCCTAATCCAAACACACACACACACACACACACACACACACACACACACACACACACACACACACACACCTGGTCACATTTTACCTGCCATTCCGTGTCTCTTAATTATGAAACACCTGGCCGCCTTGCTAGTGATTAAGGACTACCTGTGTGTTACCTAAGCGGCTTACAACACACGAGGGGCAGGTGTTGCTGAAGGGACAAGGAGTGAAAGTGTTGTTGTGTTGTGTGTGTGTTCGGGGTTTGAGTGTTGCCTGGTGTTGGTGATTTAGGGTTTTCGTGGTGTTAGGGATTTAGGGATTTTTAGCGGTTAGGGATTTTTAGGGATTTTTCACGTGTTAGGTAAAGGTTTATGAGTGACCTGTAATTGCCTGAGTTTTATAATATACCTAGCTCTTTTTTCATCTATATATCTATCAATGCATGTATCTATCTATCTATCAATACATCTCATACACACGTAGACGCACATATATATACAATAACACACACACACACACACACACACACACACACACACACACACACACACACACACAAACACACACACATACTAACAAACACACATCCACACACCAGGGTTGGACAAAATCATGATTTTTTTCAAATAAAAAAAAATAATTTATTTTATTTAAATTGGATTTTTTTCTTTAAATCGATTTTTTAATTTAAATTATTATTTTTGGCATTAACCTTTATTTGTTTCCATTGATTATTTGTTTCAGTTTTATGAGGCCATTTTCTTGCATTAAATTTGGCCAATGTTAAATGAAGCCATAGTTTAATATACATTACCCAAGACGGGTTTTTCACATAAAAATCATAAGTGGGACTAATACTTCATTTTTATGTGCTTTTGAATATTTTTCTTGTAAGAGAAGGCAATGATTCACTGGTGCCTGACTTGCTACAGGACCAGTACAGGATTAATGCAGGAGAAGTAGACTTTTTACTCTGATTTAAAGCGATTTAAATCACATAGTGGGTGGAGGAAAATACGAGATTCAGAGGAAAGGACGAACCATCTAGATTGGACTTGATAATCACCAGGGAGCCGGATACCATAGAGGAGATGAACTAAAAGTGCCCTGTAGGGAAGAGCGATCATGTCCTTATCGAGTACATACTACGAGAAGAAGCTAGAAAAATCAGGCATGAGGACTACAGGAAAGAATGGTTCAACTTTAATAAAGCAAATTTTGAACAACTTAGGAAGCATTTTGAGGCAGCACAATGGGATTCTTTTTCTGAGGCTGACAATGTGGAAGAAAAATGGGCCAGCTTTCTACAGATTTACAACGAAGGAGGAAAAGTGGGTACCAAGGATGAAAGTTGGCCAGAAATCAAGAGAAGAGTGGTATAATAGAAAATGTGTAGAAGCCAAGCAGGATAAGGACGAGGAGGCTGTGTGTGCAAAAACGATTCATGAATTTAAAGCCAAACTGGATAATAAGCGTTATGGAGACGGGACAGCACGAGGTAGGTAAACTAGGTAAATACACACACACACACACACACACACACACACACACACACACACACACACACACACACACACACACACACACACACAGACACAGACACCTTCACCATCCCTTAACCCACACACACAAACACACAAACACACACAAACCTAGTCACCTTCCTCCTCCTCCCCACCCATCCCTCCCCCCATCCAACATACACGCACACACGAACACGGGCCCGGAGAGCAAGCCTTTGTGCCATTACGCTTGACAAACGATCCCAAAGCTGCTCGTTTTTAGGCAAGTCCAGGCGATCTATCAAAGCACTGCCCAGTCCGACGCGGCTAATATTAATGGGGAGGCCTCGGGGACAAATACGTGGACCCCCTCTGCCCTCTGTTACGCTGGGTACTGACTGTAACGCCGCCTTCACTAGATTAAGAATGGAGGCAGAGGGGCAGGGAGGATTAATAGAAGGTTTTGTAGGAATGGGGTCGGAGGGGCAGGGAGGGTTAATAGAATTTTTTGTGTCAGGGCGGAGGGAAAGGGAGAGTTAATAGAAGGTTTTGTGTCAGAGTGGAGGGGCAGGGAGGGTTAATAGAGGGTTTTGTGTCAGGGTGGAGGGGCAGGGAGGGTTAATAGAATTTTTTGTGTCAGGGCGGAGGGACAGGGAGGGTTAATAGAAAGTTTTGTGTAAGGGTGGAGGGGCAGGGAGGGTTAATAGAAGGTTTTGTAGGGATAGAGACGGAGGGGCAGGGAGGATTAATAGAAGGTTTTGTGTCAGGATAAGCTTTTTACATCTTTGTTGTTTCTCGCTTTCTGTACCCATATATTGCCCTTCTTCTTTATTCTAAGTTACCCATTCATTCCCCTTCCTTTTAACTCCCATTCTCTATCTCTTCACTAGATTAGGGTGGTGATAGGGGATGGGTAGGTTAATAAAGGGTTTTGTGTGGGAGGGGGGGGGGGAACTTCTCTTTTCTGGGTGGCGAGGGATGAAAGAATGATGCTGGTTAACTCTTGCATAAGGGATTTGGATAAAATATGGATACGCAAGAGTAGAGAGTCGTGTGGGGCGGTGCCGTGGGAGAGGGGGGTGGTGTTTCCTACATGGGTGGCGAGAGATGAAAGAATGAAGATGCTGGTTAACTCTTGCATAAGGGATTTGGATAGAATAAGGATAGGCAGGAGTAGGGAGTCGTGTGGGGCGGTGCCGTGGGAGAGGGGGGTGGTGTTTCCTACATGGGTGGCGAGATGAAAGAATGAAGATGCTGGTTAACTCTTGCATAAGGGATTTGGATAGAATAAGGATAGGCAGGAGTAGGGAGTCGTGTGGGGCGGTGCCGTGGGAGCGGGGGGGGGGGTGTTTCCTACATGGGTGGCGAGGGAAGAAAGAGTAATGCTGGTTAACTCTTGCATAAGGGATTTGGATAGAATAAGGATTGGCAGGAGTATGGAGTCGTGTGCAGCGGTGCCGTGGGAGGCGGGGGGAGGTGTTTCCTACATGGGTGGCGAGGGATGAAAAAGTAAAGCTGGTTAACTCTTGCATAAGGGATTTGGATAGAATAAGGATAAGCAGGAGTAGGGAGTCGTGTGCAGCGGTGCCGTGGGAGGTGGGGGGGAGGTGTTTCCTACATGGGTGGCGAGGGATGAAAGAGTAATGCTGGTTAACTCTTGCATAAGGGATTTGGATAGAATAAGGATAGGCAGGAGTAGAGAGTCGTGTGGAGCGGTGCCGTGGGAGGTGGGGGGGAGGTGTTTCCTACATGGGTGGCGAGGGATGAAAGAATGAAGATGCTTGTTAACTCTTGCATAAGGGATTTGGATAGAATAAGGATTGGCAGGAGTAGGGAGTCGTGTGGGGCGGTGCCGTGAGAGGTCGGGGGGAGGTGTTTCCTACATGGGTGGCGAGGGATGAAAGAATGAAGATGCTTGTTAACTCTTGCATAAGGGATTTGGATAGAATAAGGATAGGCAGGAGTAGGGAGTCGTGTGGAGCGGTGCCGCGAGAGGTGGGGGGGGTGTTTCCTACATGGGTGGCGAGGGATGAAAGAATGAAGATGCTGCTTAACTCTTGCATAAGGGATTTGGATAGAAGAATAGGCAGGAGTATGGAGTCGTGTGCAGCGGTGCCGTGGGAGGTGGGGGGGAGGTGTTTCCTACATGGGTGGCGAGGGATGAAAGAATGAAGATGCTGGTTAACTCTTGCATAAGGGATTTGGATAGAATAAGGATAGGCAGGAGTAGGGAGTCGTGTGCAGCGGTGCCGTGAGAGGTGAGGGGGAGTTTTTCCTATATATCTACCATATCCTATTTATTCCCCTTCCTATTTATATCCCTTTCTTTATTCCCTTCATTCGGGTTTCATTATATTAGGGATGATGGTGATGATGACGATGATGTGTGTGTGTGTGTGTGTGTGTGTGTGTGTGTGTGTGTGTGTGTGTGTGTGTGTGTGTGTGTGTGTGTGTGTGTGTGTGTGTGTGTGTGTGTGTTTCAGGAGAGCTTTTAAATATATGTCTCGGATTATTCTTCTCTCTCCTTTATTTATTTTCTCTCTCTCTCTCTCTCTCTCTCTCTCTCTCTCTCTCTCTCTCTCTCTCTCTCTCTCTCTCTCTCTCTCTCTCTCTCTCTCTCTCTCTCTCTCTCTCTCTCTCTCTCTCTCTCTCTCGATAGGATAATTATATGTTTAATTGATTGATTGATTGATTGATTGTCACTCGTCTGTCATTTTTATTTTATTTAAGTTTGATATTTTGTTTGTTTGTTGTTTATATTCCTCCTTCGTCCTCTCTCTCTCTCTCTCTCTCACTCTATCTCTCTCTCTATCTCTATCTATCTATCTATCTATCTCACTTATCCCCCCAAAACCATTAGTTCCTATTTCCCTATTAATCTTCCAACTCTTCCCTTCTCTCTCTGTCTCGCTTTCAAGTGGAGAAAAAGTCGTAGCCATAAATTAGATGAACAGTAAAGGACATAAATTTGGAGGTAGAGAAAAGGGGAAATAGGTGACGCAAAAAAGGGGGAAAGGAAGGAAGGAAGAAAGGAAGGAAGAAAGGAGGGCGTTTTGGTGATTAACTTGATGATGATGGTGATGGGAAGAAGAAGGAGAAGAAAATAAAGACGAAGAAGAAGAAAAAGAAGATGACGAAGAAGATGAAAAAGAAGAAAACAAGAACAAGAACAATAACACGAGAAGGAGACGAAAAGGAAAAGAATAAAAAGAGAAAAAGAGTTCAGAAGAAAGGAAAAGAGAGGAAAATAAACAAGGAAAACGCAAAGAAAATAAGACATGGTTAGAAAAGAAATAAGAGTGAGAGAGAGAGAGAGAGAGAGAGAGAGAGAGAGAGAGAGAGAGAGAGAGAGAGAGAGAGAGAGAGAGAAACTGACACCCAGGAAGGACAAAACAAATCGCAAAAAGGAGGAAAATAAAGAATGGGGTGTTAGTAAGAGGACATAATTAGGTGAACTGAATTGTGTTCCTAATGAAGAGAAAGGAGTACCGAGCCAGAGCAGAATTTCGTCATTAGGGAAATTAACTTAGCGATTAAAAGAGAGAAAAGGAGAAGGAAAGATTACAAAGGAGGGAAAGAAAGAAAGAAAGAAGGAAAGAATGGAGGGAAAAACGAAGAACCGTCAGAGGAAAAGGATTAAAAAAGAAAAGCCATTATAGGAAAAGAAGAAGCATTAAATGAAAAGAAAGGTTAAAAGAGGGGGAAGGAAAGAAACATAAGAGGAAAAGAAGGTTAAAAAGAGAGGAAAAGGGAGAAGCATCAGAGGAAAAGGAAGAAAAAGGAAAGGCATTAGAGGAAGAGGAAGATAAAGGGAAGAAAAAGAAGAAGCATTTGATGAAAAGAAAGGTTAAAAAAGAGAGGAAGGAAGAAGCATCAGAGGAAAAGGAAGAAAAAAGGAAGAAAAAGAAGAGGCATTAGAGGAAAAGGAAGAAAAAGAAAAGGCATTAGAGGAAGAGGAAAGGTTACAAAGGGAAGAAAAGCAAGAAGCATTAGAGGAAAAAGGTTAAAAAAGAGAGGAAAAGGAAGAAACGTCAGAGGAAAAGGAAGAAAAAGAAGAGGCATTAGAGGAAAAGGAAGAAAAAAGGAAGAGAAAAGAGGAAAAGATAAAGAGGGACAGAAGGAAAAAGCATTAGAGGGAAAAAGTTTAAAGAAAAAAGAGAAAAAGGAAGAACCATTAGAGAAGGAATTAAAAAAAAGGAAAATGGAACAAAGAAAGACGGAAAAAAGAAAGAAAGGATCAATGAAAAAACTATGAAAATAAAAAAAAATAAAAAATACTGACTTATTAAAAAATCAAAAGCTGAAAAAGATGAACTAGAAAATGACAAAAAAAAGTATCACACAGAAAAACAATAATAAAAATAAACTTGATAAAATAAATGTCAATAAATAAGAAGAAAATATATAGGAGAGCCAAAAGCGAAGCAAATAATAAAAAAATAATAAAAAATAAACTAAATAAATAAATATATAACAACTCTTACCAGTGTGCAAGAGCGAAACAAACAAACAAACAATAAAAAGAACAAGATACTTAGGCGGTAAATTAAAGTAACAGAGAGAGAGAGAGAGAGAGAGAGAGAGAGAGAGAGAGAGAGAGAGAGAGATGGGGTGGGAGACAGTAGAAAATGAAAGCAAAAGAAAGGAGGAAATGAAGAAAAGAAAAAAGAAAAATTCAATAAACGGAAAGGAAAGAGAAAAGGGAGAAAGATTAAATTTGAAAGTCATGAAGAGAAAGAGAGAGAGAGAGAGAGAGAGAGAGAGAGAGAGAGAGAGAGAGAGAGAGACTTATCAATTAGTAGAATCCACGCCCAGCTAATGAGACGCAGAGCACGACTACATCAGCGAAAATTACATTACAAGGACTTATGGTTTTACGAGAGAGAGAGAGAGAGAGAGAGAGAGAGAGAGAGAGAGAGAGAGAGAGAGAGAGAGAGAGAGAGATAGACATACAGTAAAATACAGAATAAATGTCAAAAAGAGCCGCAGAAACAAATAAACACACACACACACACACACACACACACACACACACACACACACACACACACACTCACACGCAAATACAAACAAACACACACAGACAGAAACAGCAGCAGAGTGGCGTTCATACATACAAATTAACAACATGCAACGCCAACCAACACCACAACATGTGAATGAATAACCAAATGAAAAGAAAAAAATATTGCACAAACCTGGCAATAGAATACCTGTGAAATGAAGACAACCTCAAACGAATAAACAAAATAAAACAACACAGGAAAATAATTAATGTATATGCTTCTAAATAAATATATAGCAATAGATATAGTTAAACCAGATTAGCGAGATTGGGTTTCACTATTTGCAGGATTTAATCGCATACAAACCAGTATAAAAGCATCTCTATATCAAAGCAGCTTCAGTTCAACACGTAAAGGGAAAGGGAAATATTAATGTGGCTTTCAGTGGAGGCAAAAGCGGCGGGCTTCACGAGAGACGAAAGAGAGAAAAAAAAAGATATTGCAGATTTTTGCGTAAACTCTACGGTGCCGGATTGCCATATTTCGCTTACTTCGTCTCCTCCTCCTCCTCCTCCTACTACTCCTACTGCTACTTCTACTACTACTACAACTACTACAACTACTACAAATATTAATGTGGCTTTCAGTGGAGGCAAAAGCGGCGGGCTTCACGAGAGACGAAAGAGAGAGAAAAAAAAAGATATTGCAGATTTTTGCGTAAACTCTACGGTGCCGGATTGCCATATTTCGCTTACTTCGTCTCCTCCTCCTCCTCCTCCTACTACTCCTACTGCTACTTCTACTACTACTACAACTACTACAACTACAACTATTACTACTACTACTACTACCCCTTCGCGTTAAATCGAGGTCACACAAGCACTCTACTCTTCTTGCCTTCCCATTAAACACACACACACACACACACACACACACACAGTTGCAACATCTTGGCGAAGTTTGCAAAGTTGTAAGAAGAATGATCTGTCTTCTGTGTACTCTCTCTCTCTCTCTCTCTCTCTCTCTCTCTCTCTCTCTCTCTCTCTTTCTGTTCTCTCTTTCCTTTTTTCTCTTCTTTCTCTTCTTCTTCTTCCTCTGTTCTCCTTTCTTTCTCCTCTCTTATCCTTCCATTATATTCCTTTATTCCTATCTTCCTTTTCCTCTTTTGAATCCTTACCTTCTTACTCATTTATTCTCTTTCCTCTTTATTCTCCTTCTTTAACCACTTACTCTTTATTCTTCTCTTCCCTTTACATTTCTCTCTTTCTATACCTTCCTACCTGTCTACCTGTCAACCTCAGTGTCTAGCTCTCTCTCTTCCTTCCTCACTCTCCTTCCCTCCATACCTGGCTACCTTACTAACTTACCCTAATCAACCACAACCTCCTCTCTCTCCCTCCCTCCCTTCCTCTCTCTCTCTCTCTCTCTCTCTCTCTCTCTCTCTCTCTCTCTCTCTCTCTCTCTCTCTCTCTCTCTCTCTCTCTCTCTCTCTCTCTCTCTCAGTCCATTAATTAACCCAGCAGGTGTGGGGCGCATAATTAAGCTCCAGGTAATCACAGGTAAGATCGTACCCACCTGTCTCAAGCCTCACCTGGACGCACCTAATGACACTACGAGAAAGAAGGTGATCCCGGGTGAGAGAGAGAGAGAGAGAGAGAGAGAGACAGAATTGTATTATATGAAGATAGATAGACATAGATAGATAGATAGATACATAGCAAAAACAAATAAAAATAAAAAAAAGTAACAAAATTCACCATTAATTCATCTCTCTCTCTCTCTCTCTCTCTCTCTCTCTCTCTCTCTCTCTCTCTCTCTCCTCCCTCTCCCTCTCTCTCCCTCCCTCTCCCTCTCCCTCTCCCTCTCCTCTCCTCCTCTCTCCGTCTCTCCGTCTCTCCGTCTCTCCGTGTCTCCGTCTCTCCGTGTCTCCGTCTCTCCGTCTCCGTCTCTCTGTCCCTCTCTCCCTCTCTCCCTCTCTCTTTCCCTCTCTCCCTCTCTCTTTCCCTCTCTCCCTCTCTCTTTCCCTCTCTCCCTCTCTCCCTCTCTCTTTCCCTCTCTCCCTCAATCTTTCCCTCTCTCCCTCAATCTTTCCCTCTCTCCCTTTCTCTTTCCCTCTCTCCGTCTCTCTTTCCCTCTCCCTCTCTTTCCCCCTCTACCGCCCCCGCCCCCCCTCTCACCTGGGCCATTTCACACTCACTGATGATGGACAGGTTAATGGTTCTCGTTTTGCTTTAATCTCAAGGTGAGCCACTTCCTGATGGGAGAAAGTGAGCTAGCTTACAGAGGAGTGATGGGGGCATTATTCTCTCCCCCTCTCTCTCTCTTTTTCTCTTTCTCTCTCTCGGTCTCTGGTTCTCTCTCTCTCTCTCTCTCTCTCTCTCTCTCTCTCTCTCTCTCTCTCTCTCTCTCTCTCTCTCTCTCTCTCTCTCTCTCTCTCTCTCTCTTTATCTATCTATCTATTTATCTCTATCTATATCTATCTATCTATCTGTGTACCTATCCATCTACTTTCTCTATCTCTTTCTTTCTTTCTTTCTTTTTTCTTTCTTCCCTCTCAATCATCAAGAAAGAATGAGAGAACAGGAATAAAACAAAAGAAAAGGGAAAGAAAGAGAAAAACAGACAGACAGATAGAGACACAGACACACAGACAAACACACATATAAACACACGGACAGAACGATTGTGAAGAGGTAGGGAGAGGCAGAGGAAGAACACAGTTAAGGTAAAACACACCGCTCATTAAGCCCAGGTACCTTTCTGATAGCTGCGTAATGTTAGGTGATAAAAGTATGGACGAGAGGTGGAAGGGAAGGGAAAGGAAAAGCATAGTACAGAAGAAGGGAAGAGAGGAAGGGGGAAGGAGGGCGTAAAGGAAGGGGGAGGGAAGAAAGGTAAGCATAGGGAATGATAGAAGGAGGAAAAAGATGGATGGGAGAGAAAGAGAAGGTAAAGGAAGGAAAGGGAAGGGAGGGGAATGGTATGGAAGGGAAGAGAATGGTATGGAAGAGAAGGGAATGGGAAGGGAAGGAAGGAAGGAAGGAAGGAAGGAAGGGAAGGGGAAGGAAGGGAAGGAAGGGAAGGGAAGGAAGGAAGGAAGGAAAAGAACGGAAGGGAAGGAAGGTAAGGGTAGGGAAGGAAGGGAAGGGAAGGAAGGAAGGAAGGGAAGGAAGGAAGAGAAGGAAGGAAGGAGGAACGGAAGGAGGGAAGGGAAGGAATGAAGGAAGGGAAGGGAAGGAAGGAAGGGAAGGAAGGAAGGGAAGGGAAGGAAGGAAGGAAGGGAAGGGAAAAGGAAGGAAAGGTGAAGGAAGGGAAGGGGAAGGAAGGGAAAAGGAAGGAAAGGTGAAGGAAGGGAAGGGGAAGGAAGGGAAGGAAGGGAAGGAAGGGAAGGGAAGGGAAGGGAAGGGAAGGGAAGGGAAGGGAAGGAAGGAAGGGAAAGGAAGGGGTGAAAAGGAGGGGAATGAATGAAGGAAGGAAGGAAGGGAAGGGAAGGGGTGAAAAGGAGGAGAAGGGAAGGGAAGGAGGAAGAAGGAAGGGAAGGAAGGAAGGAAGGAAGGGGAAGGGAAGGAAGGAAGGGAAGGGAAGGGAAGGGAGGGAAGGGAAGGGAGGAAGGGAAGGGAAGGGAAGGGAGAAGGGGAAGGAAGGAAGGAAGGACGGGAAGGGAAGGGAAGGAGGGAGGGAGGAAGGGAGGGAAGGGGAAGGAGGGAAGGAAGGAAGGGAAGGAAGAAGGAAGGAAGGAAGGGAAGAGAAGGGACAACAAAGATAATCCAAATAAAGATGGAAATATGGAGAGAGAGAGAGAGAGAATCGAGAGCACTTATCGTTCGTTTTCTTTAATTAGAGAAAAAAAAAAGAACACTCAAAAGATCTGAACCGTCTCTCTCTCTCTCTCTCTCTCTCTCTCTCTCTCACTTATCCTTTTTTCCCTTCCTCCGTTTTCTCTTCTTTCTTATCTATTGCCTCCTCCTCCTCCTCCTCCTCCTCCTCCTCCTTCCTTCCTCTCCTCCTCCTCCTCCTTCCTTCCTCTCCTCCATTCCTCCTGACTCCTTCTCAAGCTATTCTTCCTCCTCGACAAGATATAGGAGGAAGGAAGAGAGATAAAGGAGAGAGAAAAAGAGGAAAGCGAGGAACAAGGAGGAAAGATTAAGTAAATAAAGGAGGGAAGGAGGAAACGGAGGAGAGAGAGGAAGGAAGGAAGGAGGGAAGGAGATAAGGAAGGAGGGAAGGAGAGGAGAGAAGGAAGGATGGAAGAGAGGAAAAATAGGAGAAATAGAAGAAATAAAGAAGAAGGGAGAGGAAAAGACGAATGAAGAAATAAAGACAGAAAGAAAGGAAGGGAGAGAAGGAAGGAAAAGAAGGAAGGAAGGAAGGGAAGAGAGGAAGTAGAAGGAAGGGAGGAAGGAAAAGGAGAAGATAAGAGAGATGAAGAAAAGAAGTCAGACCGGAAGAAAAGACGAAAGAAAGAAAGGAAGGAAGGAAGGAAGGAAGGAAGGAAAAAAAGGAAGGAAGGAAGGAAAAAGGAAGGAAGGAAGGAAGAAAGAAAGCAAGATAAGAAAGGAAGGAAGAAAGAAAGCAAGATAAGAAAGGAAGGAAGGAAGGAAGGAAGGAAAAAAGGAAGGAAGGAAGGAAGAAAGCAAGATAAGAAAGGAAGAAAGGAAGGAAGGGAGAAAAGAGGAGGAACAGAAAGATGAATGAAAAGAGAACAGGAAGAAAAAAAGAGGAAATAAGGAAAATATGATAAAAAGAAAAGTGTAGAAGAAGGAAAGGAAGGGAAACAAAAAGAATGAAAAAATAAAAAGAAAAATAAGAAAGGATAAAATAAATAAGAAAAAGAAAACAAAACAAATGAAGGAAAAGACCCAGAAAGAAAAACACAATAAAAACGGAAATAGAAAAAAGGAAGAAAACAAAGAAGAAAAAAGAGAGAGGGAGAGAAGGGAGAAACGAAACAAAGGGATTAAGGAAGGGAGGAAGGGAGGAAGGAAGGAAGGGAGTACAACAGAAAAAGAAAAAACAAGGAAAAAAAAGGATAAACGGGAAGAGGAAAAGACTAATAAAGAAGAAGAAAAAGAAGAAAAGGAGGAAAGGAAGAGACGGAAGCAGGAAGGAAGGAGGAAGGGAGGGAAAGGAGGGAGAGAAAAGGGAGAGGAAAATGATGAGGTAATTAGAAGAGAAAGACAAGGAATGGAAGAAAAAAAGGGAGAGAGAGAGAGAGTAACAACTATCATCAACATCAGTCCTCCTCCTCCTCCTCCTCCTCCTCCTCTTCCTTGTTTATCTCCTCCTCCCTTTTCCTCCCACTCCTACATGTCGCCATTTTTCCTCCATATTTTCTCTCCTTTTTCCTCTTACTCCTGTTTACCTGTCTCATGTTCTCTCTCTCTCTCTCTCTCTCTCTCTCTCTCTCTCTCTCTCTCTCTCTCTCTCTCTCTCTCTGTCTGACGTTTATTTTCCTTTTTTCTTTTGCATTTAACTTCTCCTCCTCCTCCGCCTCCTCTTCCTCCTCCTCCTCCTCCTCCTCCTCCTCCTCCTCCTCCTCCTCCTCCTCCTCCTCTATCAGTTCATTTTCATATTTTTCTCAGAATTTATTGGAAAAGAAAGAAAAAAAGAAGCAAACTTAATCTGAAAGTCACCAAGACGGAAGATATTTAAAGGGACGCATCTCTCTCTCTCTCTCTCTCTCTCTCTCTCTCTCTCTCTCTCTCTCTCTCTCTCTCTCTCTCTCTCTCACGCACACTTCAATCATCTTTATGTTGACTCTTCTCTCCCGCCTGCCACGATGGAGAGAAAAGAAGGAGGAGGAAGAGGAGGAGGAGGAGGAGGAGGAGGAGGAGGAGGAGAATAAGAAAGAGAGAGAGAGAGAACGATCGTTGTATCTTCCCTGACCAATTTCTTTTTCTCTCTTTTTCCTCCTCCTCCTCCTCCTCCTCCTCCTCCCTTCTTTCCTCTTTTCCCTCTCTTCCTCCTTTTTTTTCTTCTTTCTCTCCTTCTCCTCTCTCTTCTTCTCTTTCCCACTTATACTTTATTTTCTACTTTTTCCTTTTCTCTCTTTCTTCTCTATATATTTTTTCCTCCTCCTCCTCCTCCTCCTCCTCCTCCTCCTCACAGTTTGTCTTCTTATTCTTTCCTCCCATCTTTATATATTTCCTCTTTCTCTTCTTTCTTTCTTTCTTTCTTTCTTTCTTTCTTTCTTTCTTTCTTTCCTTGGTATCATTGCGTTACTCAAATATTTGCTCGCTCTTTTTTTTCGCGCTCTGAGTGTCTTCCTCCTCCTCCTCCTCTTCCTCCTCGTCCTCCTCCTTCTCCTCCTCCTCCTCCTCTTCTTCTTCGATCACGTCTTTCTTGCTCTCTTCCACATTCGGGATTTGAAGGAATAGAGAAAAATAGCGATTGAGGAAAAAAAATGTAAAAGAATATATGAATTTACGGAAAAATAAAGAAAAATTAAAAGAAATACGAATAGAAAAGAAAAGGAAACTGAAGACTATAAGAAAAATAAAGAAAAGAGGAAAAGATGAACTGTAAGAAAATATAATGAATGAAAATTGAAGGCCATTTAATGAAGAAAGGAAAAATAGGAAAAGAAAATGAAAGCATGAAAATTGGAGGCCATAGAAAAAAAACGAAAGAAAAATATGAAAAGATGCACTGAAAGAAAAGAAAATGAAAAGCGAATGAAATGAAAAAAAAACGAAAACAAAAAAATACGAATAAATATCTAAACAAACAACCAAACAAACAAGCAAACAAGACACGTCATAACATAACCAAAAAAAAACATAGGGTCAGAAATATTATCCCTTAAAAAATCTTCCCTCCATAAACAATATTCTCCCCTAAAAAAATCTTCCCTAGTCTTTATAAGGGAAAGCAGGAGTATTAAATATCAGGTGCGCGGGAACCCTTAATTAGACCACGATTATAAACTAGCCAGGTGGGACAGGTCAGGCGCACACAGGTGGGCAGGTATGTACGTATGTATGTATGTATGTATGTATGTAGGTAGGTAGGGTAGATAGGGAGACAGGGAAGTATGTATGTATGTATGTATGAATGTATGTATGTTTTTTTTTCTCTATTATTTTTTGTTTATTTTTTGTTCTTTTTCCAATTAATATTTTTTCTTTCTTTTCTCTTATTTTTTCCTTTCCTGTTTTCTATCTGGAGATCTTTTATTTTATTTTGTAGGTATTTCTTCTCTTTTTCTTTCTCTTTCTCTTTTTCTTCCTTCCTTCTCCTCTCCCTCTCCTTTTTTTCTCTTTCTCTACTCCTCCTCCTCTTTCTCTCTTTCCCTCCTTTCTCTCTTTTTCCTCTCTATTCTCATCTCCCTCTCCATTTTTTTCTCTTTCGCTCTCCTCCTCTTTCTCTTTTTCTTCTCTTTCTTTTCCTCTTCCTCTCCTTTCTTTCTCTCTCCTCCTCCTCTTTCTCTCCTCCTTTCTCCCTTTTTTCCTCTTCCTTCTCCTCTCCCTCTCCTTTCTCTCTTTTCCTCCTTTCTCCCTTTTTCCTCTCCATTCTCCTTTCCCTCTTCTTCCTTCCATTTCCTTTTCCTATCTACACTTTTACATAGAAGATTAATTTTAAGCCTACTCAACCTCCTCCTCTTCTTCTTCTTCCATTTGCCTCTCCTCCTCCTCCTCCTCCTCCTCCTCCAAAATGTATTCCATCCTTCCGAGCTTAGAAAAGGAAGAAGGAATGATAGAGGAGATGAAGACTTAAGGGGCAGAGGAGGTAAAAGTATTGCTCCTCCTCCTCCTCCTCCTCCTCCTCCTCCTCCTCCTCCTCCTCCTCCTCCTCCTCCTCCTCCTCCTCCTCCTCCTCCTTCGTGTACTGTAAGAGTGACGTTCAACTTTTTTTGTGGGTAACTTAAGTGTCTGTAAAAGTTTGAACCTGCTGGACTCTCTCTCTCTCTCTCTCTCTCTCTCTCTCTCTCTCTCTCTCTCTCTCTCTCTCTCTCTCTCTCTCTCTCTCTCATCACTGTTTACTTACTAACGTTAAGTGTTTTATTAAATTTAGTTCCACCACCATCACCACCATCACCACCACCACCACCACCACCATCACCACCACCACCACCATCACCACCACCACCACCATCACCACCACCATCACCTCCACCACCACCACCACCACCATCTCGCCTCCATTTCATTCTTCTCTTGTTTCTTCTTCACTTTATTTTCCTTCCAAGCTTCCTTTTTTTCTCTCCTGATTATTTTTTTCAATATATTTTTCCTTTCCTATTTTGATTGTTTTCCTTCCTCTTCCTTCTTCTATTTTCCTTGTTTTCCTTTTTCTTTTCCCTTTCTCTTTTCCCTTTTTCTCAATGTTTGTTTTTTTCTATATTTTCCTCATAATCTTCTCTTCCTAATTTCCCATCACGTCCACCTCCTCCTCCTCCTCCTCCTCCTCCTCCTCCTCCTCCATCAGCTCCACATTTTTCATTAACGCAATTTTAAAGAAGAGAGATCAACAATATGGACTACATGACCCCATCTTAACCTCTCCTCTTCCTCCTCCTCCTCCTCCTCTTCCTCCTCTTCCTCCTCCTCCTCTTCCTTCCCCTCTCTTCTTCTCTTCCTCTTAATCTTAATCTTTCTTTCCCTTTTCTTACATTTATTTTTCCTCGTGTTTCCAGTCTCTCTCTTCCTATTCTTTCCTCTTCCTCCTCCTCCTCCTCCTCCTCCTCCTCCTCCTCCTCCTCCTCCCCCTCCTCTTCCTTCTCCTCTTCTTCCTTCCCCTCTCTTCTTCTCTTCCTCTTCCTCTTAATCTTTCTTTCCCTTTTCTTACATTTATTTTTCCTCGTCTTTCCTGTCTCTCTCTTCCTATTCTTTCCTCTTCCTCCTCCTCCTCCTCCTCCTCCTCCTCCTCTTCCTCCTTCCCCTCTCTTCTTCTCTTCCTCTTCCTCTTAATCTTTCTTTCCCTTTTCTTACATTTATTTTTCCTCATCTTTCCTGTCTCTCTCTTCCTATTCTTTCCTCTTCCTCCTACTCCTCCTCCTCCTCTTCCTTCTCCTCTCTTCTTCTCTCCCTCTTCCTCTTCCTCTTTCTTTCCCTTCTCTTCCTATTATTTTTCCTCCTCTTTTCTATCTCTTTCTTCATAGTCTTTCCCTTCTCTTTCCTCTTTCTTTTCCTTCCCTCTCTTCTTCTCTTCCTCTTCCTCTTAATCTTTCTTTCCCTTCTCTTCCTATAATTCTTTCTCCTCTTTCCTCTCTCTCTCTTTTTCCTGTTCTTTC
>NC_066538.1:1699925-1707425 GCF_024679095.1 Eriocheir sinensis
CTCCTCCTCCTCTGTTAATCTTCCTCCAGTTAGTCCATTCCTTTTCCTCCTTTTCTAACTTTTTTCCTCCTTCTCTTCCTCTTCTTTTCCTCACCTCAAATCCTGACTTCATCACCCGTCCCTTCATCCTTACATTCCTCTCCTCCTCCTCCTCCTCTTCCTCCTCCTCCTTCTCCTCCTCCTACTCCTCCTCCTCCTCCTCCTCCTCCTTCTCTATATTCTCAGCGCCTCCTGCACTTCGTTCTTCCTCTCGCCAATCATCACCTATTCTTGTTTCCCTTCCTCCGCCTCCACCTCCTCTGCCTCCTCCTCCTCTTCCTCCTCCTCCTTCTCCTCCTCCTCCACACCTCTTACACGCTCCTCCATTACATTCTCCCTTTCCCTTCGCACCATCTTCTCCCTCCCTCCCTCCCTCCTCCTCCTCCTCCGCCTCCTCCTCCTCAGTTAACAATCCAGCCTTGCAGCGTCTATTACCACGCCTTCGAAGACCTGCATAGAGAATGTGTGTGTGTGTGTGTGTGTGTGTGGGTGTGTGTGTGTGTGTGTGTGTGTGTGTGTGTGTGTGTGTGTGTGTGTGTGTGTGCAGAAAACGATGCAGAGAAAGAAAGGAGGAGGCGGAGGAGGAGGAAGAGGAGGAGGAGGATAGCAAAATATTTAAAAAAATGAGAAAGAATGAATACGACTTTTTTAAACTTTTTCCATTTTCTTTATTATTATTATTATTATTATCATTATTATCATTATTATTATTGTTATTATTATTATTATTATTATTATTATTATTATTATCATTATTACTATTACTTTCTTTATTGTTCTTTCTAGTTTTTCTTTTCCATTCTGTCTCTCTCTCTCTCTCTCTCTCTCTCTCTCTCTCTCTCTCTCTCTCTCTCTCTCTCTTTCTCCTCCTTACGACTTACATACCTCCTCCTCCTCCTCCTCCTCCTCCTCCTCTTTCTCTTTCTCTTCCTCTTCCTCCTCCTCCTCCTTCTCCTCATGCAGATTCTCACCTTTCAGAATCTTCCTCCAATTCCAAGTTTGGTAATTATGTTCTTAATCACTGGATACAGCAGGTTAAAGGAGGAGGAGAAGGAGGAGGAGGAGGAGGAGAACAGAGGACAGTGAAATCTAACACGAAGATTAAGGGAGATAATGAAACGAAGAAGAGAAGAAGAGGAACAAGAAGAAGAACAAGAACAAGAAGAACAAGAAGGAGAACAAGAAGAACAGGAACAAGAACAAGATGAAAAAGAAGAAGAACAAGAACAAGAAGATGAAGAAGAACAAGAACAAGAAGAACAAGAACAAGAACAAGAAAAAAAAGAAGACAGGATGAAAAAGGAAAAAGGAAAAAAAATTATCAAAAGGAAAAGGAAGGAAGAAAAGAATAAAAAAGAAAAAACGGAGAAGAAAAAAAGGAAGGAAGAAAATATATAGACGAGAGAGAGAGAGAGAGAGAGAGAGAGAGAGAGAACAAAGAGTGGCCGACGGAGAAGTAGCTACACAGGACGAAAGAGAAGGACCAGGACGAGGAGGAGGAGGAGGAGGAGGAGGAGGAGGAGGAGGAGGAGGAAGACAGCACCTGAGGCAATCAACCTACCTGAGAGAAGAGCTGACGACGATGACCGCAGGAGGAGGAGGAGGAGGAGGAGGAGGAGGAGGAGACTAAGTGTACCGAGCCACCGACCACTGAAGCTTTTTTTATCTTTCCTTCTTTTTCCTCTTTTTCTTCTTTTTCTTCTTTGTCTTTTTTCAGATATTTCTATTTTTCTTTCCTTTTCTCTGTCTCGTTCTACCTTTCTTCTCTCTCTCTCTCCTCTTTTCTTTTCCTTTTTTTAGTGATATTTTCTTTGTTGTTTTCCTTTACACCTGTATTTTTCTCTTTTCCAATTTACTCTTTTTCTTTTCTTTTTTATTTGTTTTCCTCTTTTTTCCTAATTTATTTTCCTGTTTTCCATTTTTTTCTTTCTCTCCTTTTCTTTTTTATTTATTTTCCTTTTTTTCCTTATTTGTTTTCCTTATTGTCTCCCTTTTTCAAGTCTTTTCGTTTCTTTGTTTTTGTTTTCTTCTTTTCTTTCTTTCTTTTCCTTCTATTTCCTCCCTTCGCTTCTTTTTCTTTATTTCGTCTTTATCTCGTGTTTTTTCTCTTTATTCCCTTTTCTACCTTTCTTCAGAACATTTTTTTCTTCTTTTATTTTCTTCGTTTTTTTCCTTTCAAATTTTCTTAAGTTCTTTCTAATTCCTTTTCCTTTTCTTTCTCTGTTTCTTTCTTAACGTTCTATTTTCCCATTTTCTATATTATCTTCTTTTCTCTCTCTAACCTTTTTCCTTTTATGCTTATTGGTAACTTTTCTTTTTCTATTTTCTTTCTTCAAAACATCAAACTTTGCCTTCAATATTCGTCTGTTTTTTTTCTTCTTCTGCAAACTTTCTTTTCCTCTACAGTCTTTTCCTTAACTTTTCTTCCTTTCTTTAACTTTTTTCCCTCTCGCGTCAGGACACCAATCTTTTCCCTGACGTCCTCTCCTTAAAACAATAAAAACAATCTTACTTTTCTCTTCCTTTCTCCTTTTTTCCAACTGTTTTTTTTTTACGACTCCTCTTCAATACGTCCTCCTAACTCTTCTTTCTCTTCCCCTTTCTCTTTTTTTTTCTTTTTCAACTGTTTTCTTTACCCCTCTTTCTCTTCTTCCCTTCTTCTTTTCTCTTCTTTCCAACTGTTTCCTTTAACTACTACGATTTCTCTTCTTTTTTTAATCCTTCTTCTCTTCTTATTAACTGTTTTACTCTCCTCTTTTCTTCTTTCTCCTTCCTTTCTTCTTAATGGCTTTCTCTTCTCCCTTCTCCTTCTTCTTCTTCTTTCTTCTTACTATATCTCCTTCTTTTATCTTTTCTCCTTCTTCTTCTTTCTCCTTTCTTCCCTCTTATTAACTGCCTTGCTTTTCCCTTCTTCTTCTTTTTCTCCTTCCTTTCTACTTACTTAACTGACCTTCTCTCCCCTCTTTCCTTCTTTTTTCTCCTTCCTTTCTACTTACTTAACTGACCTTCTCTCCTCTCTTCTCCTTCTTCCTTCTTTCTCCTTTTAAACGTATGTAGATCCTTCTCCTCTCGCTCTCTTCGTCTTTGTTTTCCTTTCTATAATACAAGAAAACAAACTCCAGAAGGCGGTCGAGTCTCTAAGTTTGTTTGTAAAGATAACGACCAATATTTCTTTAAGCAATATTTCCTTTCGTCTTTTTTTATCCTGGTTAACTTTCTTCCTTTGTAGCAGTAGTAGTAGTAGTAGTAGTAGTAGTAGTAGTAGTAGTAGTAGTAGTAGTAGTAGTAGTAGTGGTGGTAGTAGTGGTGGTAGTGGTGGTGGTGGTATTTCGATTTCAAATTACGAGTCACATTCAATAATAGTAGTAGTAGTAGTAGTAGTAGTAGTAGTTATCTTCAGGTGGTGGCGTGCTGCAGTGATGGTGGTGGTAGTGGTGGTGGTGATGAAGGTCGTGGTGGTGGCGGTGGTGGTGGTGATGGTGGTGATTGTGATGGTGGCAGTGTCATTTTAAAAGGTCGCTCTCTTTCTCTCTTTCTCTATCTCTCTATCTCTCTTTCTTTTCTTACACTCGATCACTCGTTTTTCTGTCTTCCTTCCTTCTTCCTTCCTTCCTCTATTTCTCCTTCCTTCCTTCCTTCCATTGCTCTTTTTTTTCTTCTGACTTTCTCTCTCCTACATTGTCTCTCTCTCTTTTTTCTTCTTTTTCTTTCTTCTCCTATTGTCTCTCTCTCTCTCTCTCTCTCTCTCTCTCTCTCTCTCTCTCTCTCTCTCTCTCTCTCTCTCTCTCTCTCTTACGGGTTCACAATGTAACTTTGGGCACTAATAAAATACTACTAAATCTATTGACTGAAAGAAATAGATAGATAGATAAATAGATAGATAGATAGATACACAGGCAGACAGACAAGTAAATGAATATGTGCAAAATTAAGTAAAAAGATAAATATAAAAAAAGGAAAAGAAAATAAGATAATGAAAACATCAACCTTTTCTCCCTAGACTTTTTTTCCCTATTATTTTTCTTCTTCCTCAAAAAGTAAATAAAAATAAGTAAGAAATAAAGGAGGAGGGAAGTTTTTTCGAAGTCTTTTGTGTTTACGGTTTCTGGGGCGCGCCTCGGGAAGAGAGAAATATTGGAACGTTCTTAAGAATTACTTGCTCGTGTCGGGAACACAATAATAATAATAATAATAATAATAATAATAATAATAATAATAATAATAATGATGATAATAATAATGATAATAATAATAATAATAATAATAATAATAATAATAATAATAATAATAATAATATACTTCGATCGCAGGGTTTTGGAAGTTTTTAATGGCATCAGCGGCAAAGAGTAAAGAAGTAGGGGAGGAGGAAGAAGAAGAAGAAGAAGAAGAAGAAGAAGTTAAAAGAAGAAGAAAAAGAAGAAAAAGAAGGTGAACAAGAAGAGCAAGAACAAGAAGAACAAGAGAAAGAAGAAGAGAAAGAAGAAGAGAAAGAAGAAGAAGAAGAAAAAGAAAAAGAAGAAGAAGAAAAAGAAGAAAAGAAGGTGAACAAGAAGAGCAAAAACAAGAAGAACAAAAACAAAAACAAGAGAAAGAAGAAGAGAAAGAGGAAGAAGAAGAAGAAGAAGAAGAAAAAGAAGAAGAAGAGAAGAAAGAGAGAGAGAGAGAGAGATAGAGAGAGAGAGAGAGAGAGAGAGAGAGAGAGAGAGAGAGAGAGAGAGAGAGAGAGAGAGAGAGAGAGAGAGAGAGAGAGAGAGAAAGAGAGAGTAAGCCCACTCGTCGCTACTTCGCAAAATACGTAATGAAACAAAATGCCTAAGATATAATTATAAGGGAGATTAGCGCTAAGAAAAATACATAATGACAGGCCGTTGACGACTTAAGGATACTAGAAAAGACAGATTAAAACTATCAATGTTCTTTAATCACTCCCTTCATCCCCTTCCTCTTCATTTGCGTTCCTTCCTCTTCTCCTCTTCCTCTTCCTCCTCTTCCCCATTTGCTTCGTATCTTCCTTCTTTTCCTTCTTTGTCATTTCCTTCCCTTCCCTTTCTTCCTGCCTATCTCTCTCTTCCCTTCCCTTCCTTCCCTTCCCCATTTATTTTTTTATCCTTCTTCCTTTCCTTCATTGCCATTTCCTTTCCTTCCCTTTCTTCCTCTCTATCTCTTCCCTTCCTCTTCCCCTCCTCGTTCTCCCCTTCCCATTTCCTTTCGTATCTTTCTTTCTTTCCTTCTTTTCATTCCCTTCCTTTCCCCTTTTCTTCTCTATCTCTCTCTTCCCTTCTCTTCCTCCCATCTCCTCCCCTTCCTTCCCTTCCTCATTTGCTTCGTATCTTTCTTCCTTTCCTTCTTTGACATTCCCTTCCCTTTCCCTTCTTCTTCCCTCTCTCTTCCCTTCCCTTCCTCCCATCTCCTCCCCTTCCTTACCTTTCCCATTTCCTTCGTATCTTGATCCTCTCCTTCATTGTCATTCCCTTCCCCTATTTCCTTCCCCTATCGCATCTCTTCCCTTCCTCCCATCTCCTCCCCTTCCCGGACCAGCCCCTTCTTCCCTTCCTCTTCCCCCCTTCCAAAGAGAACAATATAGGAAAATCATGCAGTAAGAACATTATGAACACAAATACTCTCGTTACATAATACAGGCGAAGGGGGCGTTGGAAGCATAGGGTATGTATAGGGTATATAGAGCAGAGGGTATATTGTAGTCTTTCTTGAAAATAATTAAATACGAAACAAAAAATGGACAGAAATATAAAAAAATCACAAAAAAGTTTCTTCTTCAACTACACTTCCTTGAAAAAAAAATTATGCATGAAACTAATATAAATGAAAAAAATGGGAAAATAACAAAAATAAATACGAAACGAAAAATGAAAATAAAAATGGACAAAAAACATTAAAAAAATCTCAAAAAAATACCTTCTTCATCTACACTTCCTTGAAAAAAATTATACATGAAACTAAAATATATGAAAAAAATGGGAAAATAATAAAAATAAATACGAAACGAAAAATAAAAGTAAAAAATGAACAAAAACATAAAAATTCACAAAAAAGTACCTTCTTCATCTACACTTCCTTGAAAAAAATATATATACGAAAATAAAATAAATAAAAAAAATGCAAAAATAACACAAAATAAAAATAAAAATAAAAAATGAACAAAAACATAAAAAATCACAAAAAATACCTCCTTCAACTACATTTCCTTGAAAAAATATATACATGAAGATGAAATAAATAAAAAAAAATGCAAAAACAATACACAAATTACAAAAAAATCACCTTCTTCAACTATGCTTCCCTGAAAATTTAAATATACGAAACTAATATAATGTTGGGTGGAGGTGACTCTGGGAATGTTGTGTAGAAGGGAGGGAAGATGGGGAACGAGGAAGGGGAGGATGGGAATTGGGAAGGGGATGGAGTGGGTGAATAAGTGGAGGTGGTTAGGAGAGGGGTGGATTGGCAAATGGAAAAAATGGGAAACTAGTATAATGTTGGGTGGAGGTGACTCTGGGAATGGTGTGTGGAATGGGAGGGAAGATGGGGAACGAGAAAGGGGAGGATTGGGATTGGGAAGGGGATGAAGGGGGTGAATAAGTAGAGGTGGTTAGGGGAGTGGAGGATTGATTACTAAAAAAATAATAATAATAATAATAATAATAAAAAATAACAAAAATAATACAAAAATCACAAAAAAAATTCCTCCTTCAACTACACTTCCTTGAAAAAAAATTATACACGAAACTAAAATAAATAAATAAAATAAATAGATAAGTAAATAAATAAATAATACAAAAATCACAAAAAATCACCTCCTTCAACTACACTTCCTTGAAAAAATTATACACGAAACTAAAATAAATAAATAAAATAAATAGAAAAGTAAATAAATAAATAATACAAAAATCACAAAAAACTCCTCCTTCAACTACACTTCCTTGAAAAAAATTATACACGAAACTAAAATAAATAAATTAAATAAATAGATAAATAAATAATAATACAAACATCACAAAAAAATACCTCCTTCAACTACACTTCCTTGAAAAAAAAATTATACACGAAACTAAAATAAATATAAAAAATGGTTAATATAATCCAAAATCCTTCCTGAGCCAAATCCATTTCCCTCCAGCAATTATGTATATTATAGGGCACTTGGAAACGGAAATGAGCACCGGAGCCAAGCGCACTTACCTACCTATACCCTATACTCCCAACTTTCCCTTCGCCCTGAATGATGTTACGAGCGTCTTGGTAATCAAACTCACAACAGCAAGTATGAATTAAAGACCCCAAGGAGACGGATATGCGCACCGGAGCCAAGCGCACCTACCTGCCTATACCCTATACTACCAACTTCCCCCTTGCCCTGAATAATGTTACGAGTGTCTTGGTGTAAAAACTCATAACATCAAGTATGTATTAAAGACCCCAAGGATACGGATATGCGCACCG
>NC_066538.1:1712425-1864925 GCF_024679095.1 Eriocheir sinensis
AAAGGAAAGGAAAGGAAAGGAAAGGAAAGGGAAGGAAAGGAAAGGAAAGGAAAACAAAGGAAAGAAAAGGAAAGGAAAGGGAAACAAAGACAAGAAAAGGAAAGGAAAGGAAAGGAAAGAAAAGAAAGGAAAAGGAAAGGAAAGGAAAGGAAAGGAAAGGGAAACAAAGGAAAGAAAAGGAAAGGAAAGGAAAGGAAGGAAAAGGAAAGGAAGGAGCGAGTGAATAAAAAAAAGAGAAGAAAAGGAAGAAATGAGGAAATACAATTAAAAAAGTAGGACAAGAAAATGAAATGGATTAGAAAACGGCGAAAGAAGAATCAATAGGAAAAAATAACGAGGCTAAATACTTTAAAAAATGATGGAAGAGGAGGAGAAGGAGGAGGAGGAGAATGGAAGAAAAGAAGGAAGAAGAGAATAAGCTGGTAATTAAAATACATAACAAGTGAAACGAAGAAAATAAGATAAAAAAAAAAAAGAAAACAGGAAAAGAAAACAGAGAGAAATTGAACGGAAGTGGAAGACAGGTAGAAGAGAAAAACAAGATAAGGGAATGGGAATGAAAAAGAACAAGAGGAAGAAGAGAGAATTAGAAGAGAAACACAGATGATAAGAGAAGAAAATAAAAGAAAAGCAGAGGAATTAAATGAAGAACAAGTTAATAAAAAGGAAGAAGAGAGAAGTGGAAGAGAAGTAGAGGAGAAGTAGAGGAGAAAGATAGAAGATAAATAGATGACAAGAAAAAGAAAAGAAAACCAGAGGAATGAAATGAAATACAAGTTAATAAAAAGGAAGAAGAGAGAAGTGGAAGAGAAGTAGAGGAGAAGTAAAGGAGAAAGATAGAAGATAAATAGATGATAAAAGAAGAAAATAAAAGAAAAGCAGAGGAATTAAATGAAGTACAAGTTAATAAAAAGGAAGAAGAGAGAAGTGGAAGAGAAGTAGAGGAGAAGTAAAGGAGAAAGATAGAAGATAAATAGATGACAAGAAAAAAGCAGAGGAATGAAGCACAAGACAACAAAATGAATAAAAGATAAGTAGAAGAGAGAAGTAGAAGAGAAAGGTAGAGAAACACCGATAAGAAAAAGGAAAAAGGAATAAAGTACAAGAAAGTAAAAGGAAGAAGAGAAGTAGAAGAGAGAGAAGTAGAAGAGAAAGGAAGAAGAGAAATTGATGATAAGAGAAAAGAAGAGAAAAGAGGAATGAAGTATAAGAAAGCAAAAGAAAGAGAAGTAGAAGAGATAGATAGGAGAAATTGATGATAAGAAAGAAGAGGAGGAAAGAGGAATGAAATACAAGAGAATAAAAGGAAGAAGAGAGAAGCAGAAGAGAGAAGTAGAAGAGAAAGGTAGAAGAGAAAGGAAGAAGAGAAACTGATAATAGGAAAGAAGAAGAGGAAAGAGGAATGAAGTACAAGAGAATAAAAGGAAAGCAAGAGACGTAGAAGAGAGAGAAGTAGAAGAGAAAAGGGTACAAGAGAAGGTAGAAGAGAAATAGATGATAAGAAAGAAGAGGAAATAGGAACGAAGTACAAGAAAGTAAAAGGAAAAAGAGAGAAGTAGAAGAGAGAAGTAGAAGAGAAAGGTAGAAGAGAGAAAGGTAGAAGAGAAATAGATGATAAGAAAGAAGAAGAAGAAAGAGCAATGAAGTACAAGAGAATAAAAGGAAAAAGAGAGAAGCAGAAGAGAGAGAAGTAGAAGAGACAGAAGTAGAAGAGAGAAAGGTAGAAGAGAAAGGAAGAAGACAAAAGAGAAATTGATGATGAGAAAAAAGAGAAGAAAAGAGGAACGAAGTATAAGTAAAACGAAGAATAGAAAAGCAGAAGAGAGAAAAATAGAAGAGAAAAAAGTAGAAGAGAAAGGTAGAAGAGAAATTGATGATAAGAAAAAAAAGGAGGAAAAGGGAATGAAGTAAAAGTAAAAGGGAGAAGAGAGAAATAAAAGTGAGAAAGGTAGAAGAGAAAGAAGTAGAAGAGAAGGGTAGAAGAGAAAGGAAGAAAAATTGATGATAAGAAAAAAGAGGAGAAAAGAGGAACGAAGTATAAGTAACACGAAGAATAGAAAAGCAGAACAGAGAAAAGTAGAAGAGAAAAAGTAGAAGAGAAAAGTAGAAGAGAATTTGATAATAAGAAAGAAGACGAAAAAGCAATAAAAGCACAAGAGAATAAAAGGAAATAGAAAGAAATAGATGAGAGACAGGTAGAAGGGAGAGAAGTAGAAGAGAAGGTAGAAGAGAGAAACACACAGGTGGCTGGCGGGCGTCATCAGGGGCGGCAAAGGAGGCGTAAAATAGCCATCAGGAGGAGCACAAACACACCTTGGGTCACCTGCCGCCCCAGCCAATCAGCGGCCCCGCCCATCCCTGTGCCAGCCAATCACGCCCCGCCCTCACCAACGCCTCGGCCAATTAGGACGCGAGAAATAAGACGTGGCTAATAAAGGGAGGTTTGATTGGCTGTTTGTGTGTTTGTGTGTGTGTGTGTGTGTGTGTGTGTGTGTGTGTGTGTGTGTGTGTCCTTATTCTTTCTTTCTTACTTACTTTCTTCGTTCCTTCCTTCATTCATTCCTTGTTTGCCTTCATTCTCTTTCCTTCTTTTCTTCCTCCTTCCTTCCTTCCTTTCTTTCTCCCTTTCATTCTTTCTTTCTTTTTTCTTTCTTCTTTCTTTCCTTCCTTCCTTCCTTCCTTTCTTTCTTTCTTTCTTTCTTTCTTTCTTTCCTTCATTCCTTCATTCATTCATTCACTCAAACACTCACTCGCTCCGGTAGCTCAGTCGGTTAGAGCGCCTCGCTGCAAGGCTTCACGGCCAAACAGGCGGCGGTTCGAGCCCCGCTCAGGCCGGATTCTTTCCGTTGACTAGGAGTGGTTACTGCCCCCCCTTGAGCCAGGGGGATGAGGTGCGTGGTGTGTGAGGTCCTGGCAGTACCCAGAGATCGAAAATAATGAGCACTTGATCTCGTCGTGAGGGTACTGCTGGCGAAAGTCCAGCTCGTGATCAGGCCGTGGTGGATTACAGACACGCAAACACACACACACACACTCACACATACAGCAATAACAATACATGCACACAGTCCATTTTTTCCCCATTTTTTTCCGGCGATAATAAAATCCATCTCTGACACACACACACACGCACACACACACACACACACACCTAATGACCGGAATATGGATGGCACGATCGTTAGCCTAAATGAAGCTTCTAAATTATCCTCCGCATTTTACCTGTTTGCGTTTGTCTGTGTCTGTCTACCTGTCAGCCTCACTCACTCACTCACTCACTCACCTACTCACACATATATTCCCTATCCACAAAATCTCTCTGTCTCTGTCTCTCTCTCTCTCTCTCTCTCTCTCTCTCTCCTTATTATAATCCATCAATCTCTTCTATTTCTCTTCTTTTCTCTCCTTCTTTTTTTTATTTTCTTCTCTTCTTTCTCTTCTCTCCTACTTCTTTCTCTTCTCTCCTACTTCTTTCTCTTCTCTCCTACTTCTTTTCTCTCCTACACTCCTTCTCTTCTTCTCTCCTTCTCTCTTCTTTCCTACCTCTCTTCTTTTCTCTCCTACTTCTCTTCATTCTCTTCTCTCCTACTTCTTTCTCTTCTCTTCTCTCCTACTTCTCTTCTCTCCTACTCTCCTTCTCTTCTTCTCTCCTTCTCTCTTCTTTCCTACCTCTCTTCTCTTCTCTTCTACTTCTCTTCTTTCTCTTCTCTTCTTTTTTTCTCCCTCCTTTTTATTTTCTCCTACTTCTTTTTTTCTCTCCCTCCTTTTTATTTTCTCCTCTTTCTCTCTTTTATCTATTATTTCTCTCTTCTCTTTCCTTCGCTTCTAATTCTCCTCTCTACTTCTCTTTTCCCTTCTCCTTATTATTATCATTATCATCTACCTATCTATCTATCTATCTATCTATGGTATGTATGTATGTATGTATGTATGTATGTATGTATGTATGTATGTATGTACGTAACTTAGCATTCAGTGAAATAGCTTTAATCTGAAAGGGAAAGGATGGAGATTACGCAAGAGAGAGAGAGAGAGAGAGAGAGAGAGAGAGAGAGAGAGAGAGAGAGAGAGAGAGAGAGAGAGAGAGAGAGAGAGAGAGAGAGAGAGAGAGAGAGAGAGAGAGAGAGAGAGAGAGAGAGAGAGAGAGAGGGGGAGAGATACAGACAGACAGACAGACAGACAGACAGAGAGGCAGACAGACAAAACAACAAACGCACAAACGAACTAACAAACATATACAAACAAAGACAAACAGAAAACAAACAAAAGTAGGGAAAAAAAAGAGGTTTGGATGGGAAGGATCAAGAGAGAGAGAGAGAGAGAGAGAGAGAGAGAGAGAGAGAGAGAGAGAGAGAGAGAGAGAGAGAGGGAGAATGTGGACATACAAGCTAAGCCAACAGTCACGTGATAAGAGAGAGAGAGAGAGAGAGAGAGAGAGAGAGAGAGAGAGAGAGAGAGAGAGAGAGAGAGAGAGAGAGAGAGAGAGAGAGAGAGTTGGGGGAAAGAATTCGTGGAACAAGTTGACTTTTTAAAGAGGGAGAGAGAGGACTTGTTTCGGGGGGAGGAGGAGGAGGAGGAGGAGGAGGAGGAGGAGGAGGAGGAGGAGGAGGAGGAGGAGAAGGAGGAGGAGGGAAGAAAAAAACGAAAGAACAACGAGGAAGGAAACAAGAAATATAAATCTGGAGGAAGATTAGGAGGAAGAAGAGGAAGAAGAAGAGGAGGAGGAGAAGGAAGAGGAGGAGGAGGAGAATGAGGTAGAAGAGGAAGAGACGAAATAAGCAAACAGAGTGGAAGACGGTATAAAAAGGAAGAAGAAGAAGAAGAAAAAAAAAAAGAAGAAAAAGAAGAAGAGAAAGAAGAAGAAAGAAAACATCACGGAAAAGAAGAGAAAACAAAAAAGAAAAACAAAAACAAGAAAAAGAAAAAGAAAAAGAAAAGAAAACAAGAGAAAGAAAACGAAGAAGAAGAAGAAGAAGAAGAAGAAGAAGAAGAAGAAGAGGAACCCAAAGTAGACGAAAAAAAAAGAGGTAAAAACAAAAGACGTAGAAGAAAAAAAACAAGAAAAAAAGGAAGAAAAAGAAGAAGAGGAGGAAGACACAGAAAGATAAAGAGGAAAGAAGGAGAAACAAAAGTAACAGAAAGAACAGAAAAAAAAGACATAGAAGAAGAAGAAGAGAGAGAGAGAGAGAGAGAGAGAGAGAGAGAGAGAGAGAGAGAGAGAGAGAGAGAGAGAGAGAGAACCCACTATAGTCTTATACATCAACGCTATCTCATTCCCTAACTATCCCTCAGTCGCTTAATCTAAATTCTCTGATAGGCCAAACAGATTAAACCACTTCTATTCGCGTACTCGAGGGAACGTGTTTATGTAAGTCACTCCTTTCACGTTTATGTACATCCCTCTTTTACGTTCATTTTCACTCTTTTTTTTACGTTAAATTCGGGCTCCTTTTACGTATTGTTCACTTTTTTTAACGTTCATTTCGAGGGGGTTTTACGTTTTTTGTTTACTTTTTTACGTTCGATTCGGGCTTTTTTACGTTTTTTTTCACCTTTTTAATTTCAATTCGGGCTTTTTTACGTTTTTTGTTTACTTTTTTTACGTTCAATTCGGTCAGTTTTGCGTTTTTTTCACTTTTTTTACGTTCAATTCGGTCAATGATTACGTTTTTTTACTTTTGTACGTTCAATTCGGTCAATAATTACGTTTTATCATTATTTTACGTTCAAGTCGGTCATCATTTACGTTTTTTCACTTTTTTTACGTTCAATTCACCATCTTTACGTTTTTTTCTCTACCTTACGTTCAATTCCGTCATTATTTATTTATTTTCACTTTTTTACGTTCAATTCAGCCATGTTTACTTTTATTTCACTCTTCCTTACGTTCAATACGGTCAGTTTTAGGTTAATTTCACTCCTTCCACGTTTAGTTTTGTCCTTTTTTCCGTTCATTTCACTCTTGTTTTTACGTTTAATTCACTCCTTTTACGTTCAATCACTCCATCACTACGTCTTTTCACTTTATCTTACGTTCAATTCGGGACATTTTTACGTTCTTTTCGCTCCTTCCATGTTTAATCCTGTTCTTTTTTCCGTCTACATCACACTTTCTTTACGTTCGATTCCGTCATTCTTTACGAAGAAGAAGAAGAAGAAGAAAAAGAAGAAGATGAAGAAGATGAAGAAGAAGATGAAGAAGAAGAAAAAGAAGATGAAGAAGATGAAGAAGAAAAATAATAATAAGAAGAAGAAGAAAAAGAAAAAGAAGAAGAAGAAGAAGAAGAAGATGAAGAAGAAGAAGAAGAAGAAGAAGAAGAAGAAGAAGAAGAAGAAGAAAACGAAGAAGAAGAAGAAAACGAAGAAGAAAAAAAAGATAAAGAAGAAGAACAAGAAGAAGACGATGAAGAAGAAGAAAAAGAAGATAAAGAAGAGGAAGAAGACGAAGAAGAAGAAGAAGAAGAAGAAGAAGAAAGAAAGAAAGAAAGAAAGAAAGAAAGAAAGAAAGAGAGAAAGAAAGAAAACCTCACGGACAAGAACAAAAAACAAAAAACGAAAACAAGAACAAAAAAAAGAAAAAGAAAACAAGAGAAAGAAAACGAAGACAAAACGAAGAGGAGGAGGAGGAAGAGAAGGAAGAAGAGAAGAAGAAAAAGTAGACGAAAAACAGAGGTAAAAAAAAGAAAAAAAGAAAACACGAAGAAGAACAAGAAAAACAAGAACAAGAACAAGAAAAAGCAGAACAACAACAACAACAACAAACAAAAACAAAACAAAACATGAACAAGAGGAACAAGAAGAGGAAGAGGAGGAGGAGAAAAAAGGGAAAAAAATATAACCAACAAAACAGGAGGGGTGGAAGAGGGGAATGAAGGCAGTTAGGTAGGAGGAGGAGGAGGAGGAGGAGGAGGAGGAGGAGAAGGAGGAAGAGGAAGAGGAGGAGGAGGAGGATGTTTCTTCAGGTAGCAAACAAGCTTGTCTTCATGTTTACTCTTTGTATTGAATTTTGCTCGAGAAAAGCTTATGTTTGATCTCCATTCTTCCTCCTCCTCCTCCTCCTCCTCTTCCTCCTCTTCCTCCTCTTCCTCCTCCTCCTCCTAACTTCATTCCCGTCTTCCACCCCTCCTGTTTTTCTCGACATTTTTCCCTTTTTCTTCCTCCTCCTCCGCCTCTTCTTCATCTTCTTCTTCTTCTTCTTTCCCTTCATGTTTTCTTCGACATATATTTCCTCTTTTCCCATTCCTCCTCCTCCTCTTTTGCATTCCACCAACACCACTCCTCCTCCTCCTCCTCCTCCTCCTCCTCCTCCACCTCCACCTCCACCTCCACCTCCTCCATCACTCCCTCAACCGGATTTTGCTCCACCATAAACTGCTTCCAAACCCACAACTTCTCATATTCACCCTCCTCCTCCTCCTCCTCTTCCTCCTCCTCCTCCACTTCTCTATCAGGCTCCACCCAGCCAAGTAAAAATTTCCTCTATATTCTAACTTTTTTCTCTCGTCTGTTCTCTCTCTCTCTCTCTCTCTCTCTCTCTCTCTCTCTCTCTCTCTCTCTCCTCCTCCTCCACCTCCTGCTCCTCCTCCTCCTCCTCCTCCTCCTCCTCCTCCTCCTCCTCCTCCTCCTCCTCCTCCTCCTCCTCCTCCTCTTCCTCCTCCTCCTATCACGATCTCTCCCTCCAGGATGTATACAAAGTTACAAACACCTTCTCTCTCTCTCTCTCTCTCTCTCTCCATTCATTCATTCTATCCTCCGTCATTCCTTTTTTTCTTTCTTTATTTATTTCTCTCCTTTCTTCTCTCCCTTCCTCCCTCTCCCTTCCTCCCTTATACTTCTTCCCTCTCTCTTCTTCTCTTTTTCCTCTCTTCCTTCCCTTCCTCCTCACTTCCCTTCTTATTTCTCTCTTCTTCCCTTCTCCTCTTCTTCCTCTCCTCCTTTCTTCCTTCCTTTCTTCTCCATATGCAAATTCGCACAATTGGACTCTACCAGGAGGTGGAGGAGGAGGAGGAGGAGGAGGAGGAGGAGAGGGGTGGAGAGAAGGGAGGAGAGACTGGAGGGAAAGAGGAGGAGGAGGAGGAGGAAGAGGAGGAGGAGAAGGAGGTAATAATGTAAGGAAATGGAGGTGAGGAAGAGGAAATACGGAGAGAGAGAGAGAGAGAGAGAGAGAGAGAGAGAGAGAGAGAGAGAGAGAGAGAGAGAGAGAGAGAGAGAGAGAGAGAGAGAGAGAGAGAGAGAGAGAGAGAGAGAGAGAGAGAGAAGGTTAGTATTGTTCCATTCGTGAATTCTGGTGATGACTGGAGGAGAGGAGGAGGAGGAGGAGGAGGAGGAAAATTCAGGGAAAAAGGGAAGGAAAAATGTAGAGTGTGAGAAAAATAAGAGAAAAACCTGACTCGTGATGATGATGATGATGATGATAAAGGAAGAGGAGGAGGAGGAGGAGGAGGAGGAGGAGAAAATGGAGGAGGATTCCGTAGTGACGATGAAACAGAGAAAAAGGAAGAAGAAGAAGAAGAAGAAGAAGAAGAAAAGAAACGAAAAAGAAAAAGAAAAAGAAGAGGAGGAGGAGGAGGAGGAGGAGGAGGAGGCTTACTTCCCTGTCAACATCATTTCACCGCCATAGGGAACAATTTACCTTGATCACCTGGTTAAGAGGAGGAGGAGGAGGAGGGAGGAGGAGGAAGAGGAGGAGGAGGAGGAGGAAGAGGAGGAGAAGAGGAAGAAAGGTAAAAAGGGTAAAATGGAAGAAGAAGCTGCAGTGACGAAGAAAAAAGAGGAGGAGGAGGAGGAGGAAGAGAAGAGGAAGAGGAAGAGGAAGAGGAAAGTGGGAAGGAAAAAGAGGAGGAAGAAAGGAGGAAGAAGGAAGCAAAGAAGAATAAAATAAAGTGAGGGTTAACAAGGAGAAGAAGAGGAAGAAGAAGAAGAGGAAGAGGAGGAAGAGAGAAAGAAGGAAGAGAGAAGGAAAAATGTAAAATAAACAGGAAGAGGAGGAGGAGGAGGAGGAGGAAAAGATGGAGGGAAAAATTTTATCTCCATCTCTTCTTTTTTACCGAATCTAAATTACCTTTATTCTCCTCTTTTGATCCTCTCTCTCTCTCTCTCTCTAAGTGTGTGCAAATTTGAAGAAGAAAACGAGTCATTTAAAAGGTGGACTCGTGTAAGAGAGAGAGAGAGAGAGAGAGAGAGAGAGAGAGAGAGAGAGAGAGAGAGAGAGAGAGAGAGAGAGAGAGAGAGAGAGAGAGAGAGAGAGAGAGAGAATTAATTTGATGGCCGTATTTCCTGCTGACAATAACAAAACAATAAAGTATATTTTTTTTCGATGCTGAGTCGTTAAAAAATAAAACTCCTACTTAACAATTCATTTATTTTATCTGGAATTTTTATTTTTTTCTTTAAGGATATTTTTTTGCTTAATTAGGCCTACTCATGTTCAGCTTCCTCATCTTCCTTCATCTTCCTCATCTTCGTCAATATTTTCTGCTTCTTCCTTTTGTTATAGTAGGATATCAATGTATTATTATTATTTAATATCACCACGAATTAGGCATACAATTGTCAATGGAAAAACCCCACGACAGATAGATCACGCCACCTTATAGGAATGTCGTCCGTCAGTGTTTACCGTCTCAGTTTTGTATACTTAGCACTCCGATGGTGCGTGGAGGTCACCTTGACATACGTGACCAATTGTAACAATTATTTTCCAACCTGTAACTCGCCGACTCCTTCACGAGAGTCCGACTGACACACAACGACAGTCGCTCTCGCTCCGTCGCTTCTTGTACATAAAGGCTACGAATATAATTCGCCTTAAGGAAGCTGAAGTCTTAATCAACACCCTTTAAACGCCCCCCGACAAGCCCGTTACATTTGGTTGGCAGCGGTCACCCCGCGCCTGTGCCTTCGCTACCTCGTTCTCCAGCCTACAAGCCTCGAGCACACCAGCTTCAAGCAACTCTACAGGCGTCCAGCCTACAAGCCCCGAGCACACCCTCCGGCCTACGCAGCCGAACGCGAGGGCCACAATCTACAAGCCGCTCCCCCGCTTCAAGCCAGCACTGCTACGAACACTGCAAGCCACTCCACGATACGGCGGAAGTATTCACACCAGCAAGGAGGAGGCACGCCCCGCTGACCTTGGGACACCCCGCATGCCCCTCGCTCCACAGCTGGCGGCACCACCGCCGCTGCCGGGAGCATCGGCCCAAACCTCTTCCGGCAAACAGTCAGCAAGGGTACCCGCGGACATCTCCCGGTGACTGCAAGCTGTTCCCACTACCGTTTCTTGCAAGGCGTCTTCTCAAGAGGTTACACACCCAAGTCGTCTTGTCTGCCACCGCCGCCCATCTCTTCCTATAACAAGGACGACGCGGCCATCATACGTCTGGCGGCAGTGTACCAGCTCCCAGCCGCGCACCGCGGCCGCTCATTTTGCTGGGTCAGCAGTTTTTCAACCTCCATTGCGAGTCCTCCGATGTCAGCCCATCCCTCACCTCTCACCGCCGCTGTGGCCGCGGCCGAGGTTTCCTGACGCGCCTACAACGACTGCACGTCACCCAAGGCATCACAAGCCGTCGCCCTCTCCACTACATCAGCTGACTAATCTTGGTATTTGTGGATATTCCCTTCTTGTCCAAATATGCCGACTCGGCTCATTTTCATTATTATCCGTGCAGGGGCACGATTTTTTTATTTCTGTGTTCCTACCGCTGTTAATCAGTCATAATTGTGAGAGTAACGTTCATTCGCATACGATATTGATTCTTTCTTATTGTTTGCTAGCGAGTCTATTGAGTATAGTGTGAGTTCCCTGATCAAAGTTAATCTTCATCAGTGTGCTCTGCCTCCGTTTTCTTTTCACCGCTCGAGAGAAAACGTGAGCTTCAATGGTATACTCACTTACCATACCGCTTTGTTTATATAGTTATTCTTTCAATATACCCATATCATTAGGGCATTCCATTATAACCTTAACTTCTATTACGTCTAAACAGGCACCTTGCTAGCCATTCTTTCTTGCCTTTTTAGGTTTTCAACGCAAACTATTCATTCATACACGTTCCGTTTATTGGTTCATATTTACAGCTATCAACATATGCTCCTATTTTGTAAATGATTTACACCATAGTATGACCAAAGACACTCTCGCTAAACTCGGCGACACCTTTCAACAGTTGGCTCGTCCTTCAAGTGAAGAGGGACTGGAACACGATACCACAACCGGTGAATTTACTAAGGTAATCTTATGTTCAGGCACTCATTATTTATCAATTACAGGCCGCAGACTTCGTTCACCCCCGGGTTCGTCTGCATACTTACAACCCACTCAAGGTTCAAGGACACCCTCACCGGCATCCCCTCGCACCGGCCGCAGTATTACAGGCTCAAAGTAAGGTCTCTCTCACCTGTAGTTTTTGCAACCAATCAGGACATTCTGAACATTCTTGTTTCGCGAAACGTAGGGAGTCAACACATTCAAGACAGGGCTCAGATAGGAGGTCAGGAGGTTACAGGGGCGGGCATCATTCATCACACAGGAACCCTAGGCCAAACCATCAGCGGAAGGCTGCCTTTTGCCATATCCACGGGAATTGTTTTCATGATTCAGACAGTTGTTCTGCAATACAAAAGGCCAAGGAGGAACAGAAGTACAAGTCCTCAGCGGACAGTAAACCACACTCCTCTTCTCAGATTAAAAAGAAATGACTTCGTGACAGCCCCGAGGCGTACATCCAAGTGTCCCTTAAGGAAAATACTAATTGGGAGCAACTTGACTCCGTCATTGCCGCCTTGGGACGGACAAGCATAATTGCCCTCCCTTGCAAGGTGGGCAACACTTCACTCACCTTAGCGGTTGACACAGGTGCCACAGTCAATGTCATATCCGACTCCGCTTACAGGTCACTGACACGACAAGCGAGTGGGGAAAATTTGGCCGCTCCAAGAGAACGACCTGAATGTGGTAGGCGTGACGGGCACCACTTTGGGAATCCTTGGGCGAGTACCACTAACAGTCAGCTTACATGAAAAAGTATGTCCCTTTCGAGATTTCTTTTATGTCTCTAGCAGGTTTGCTTTACCTGTGGATGGGATCTTAGGATTGAACGCCATGAAAGACCTGCACATCGCCATAAACCCTGTAAGCAACGCGATCGTGTATCAAGGCCGACGCATACAGGGGATGGTCAATCCATCGCCTCTGTCAACTGTAATCTCACCCTCAGAGGTGGAAAATGACCAACCCACCACAGACTCAGGGGCTGCCACCGCCCAAGTGTCCCCTCTTACGGTCAAACCACACGAAACCATTGCAGACTTGTGGCGGACAGTAACGGCAGTCGTAGAAGGTCCTCATATAGTTCCGGATCGTGCTGCAAAACTTGTTAAAATCCGTTTGCCTAACGCCCCTCCGGCGGGCAGCGATGTGTGTATCGACGGAGTTCCTCACGTACACCGCGTGACGGTGGAGGTAACTCTTGCAACAGTCAAGGAGGGAGGTTTTGCAGAGGCATTGGTATTAAACACGTCTGGATCCCCTGTATCCTTAAAACACGGTGTTCGATTATGCCAGTGTCTAGTGTATGGGAGAAATGTCGCCCCAGAACCAGCTGAATACCCTTCAGCCCAAGTTTCCGGCATATCCTCGGCGTGTCAGGCTTCTCCCGAACAAGACACAGCTAATTTAGAGGCGTTCCTGAAAGTTGCACACTATTCCGAAATTAAGCCAACCTTAGTCCAGCTTCTGGAACATTATCGGGGGGCGCTTGCTCTACCAGGCGAGCCGCTTGGAGTTACGCAGTGTGCTGAACACCACATTAAGTTAAAGCCCAATACAAATCCTGTATATATCAATGCGTACAAGCTCCCCCACAGTCAGAGGGAGGTGGTGCAACAACTTATCTCTGAAATGTTAGAACAAGGTGTCATCAAAGAATCGAATTCCCCGTGGAATTCGCCCTTGTTCCTGGTTCCAAAGAAAGACGGCTCTTATCGTCCTGTGATTGATTTCCGGCGTGTGAACACCGCGACCGTGGATGATCATTTTCCGCTTCCCGTTCTTAGAGATCTTCTGATGTGTCTCGGTAGAGGAAATAAAGTCTTTACGAGTCTTGATCTGGTCAGTGGCTACTGGCAACTGCCCATGGCCCCCGAGTCACGTGAAATAACGGCTTTCAGCACGCCTCATGGCCACTATGAGTGGACGAGGATGCCGTTCGGGCTCAAAGGAGCTCCTTGACCTTCCAAAGGACAATGAACAGTATTTTGGTGACTTGCTGGGCAACTCTGTCTATGTGTATTTAGACGACATCATCATAGCAAGTAAAGACGTGCATGCACACATGGAAACACTAAAAGCAGTCCTACACAGACTTCAAGAGGTCGGATTAAAGCTCAAAATCACCAAATGTGAGTTTTTAAAGCCTCGGATCAAGTTCTTGGGGCATGTCGTGGACGAATTCGGCATCCATACAGTGGACGACAAAATAAAGGCTATTGCCGAGTTCCCTCAGCCTACATCTGCGGACAAGGTACGGTCTTTCTTGGGTGTCGCAGGTTATTACAGGCCATTCATTAAGGACTTCGCAGCTCGCGAGTCCCCTAACCCATCTTTTAAAGAAAGACGTACCATTTCAGTGGCTCCCAGCTCAACAAACGAGTTTTGAGGATTTAAAGAAAGCGCTTACACGGGCTCCAGTCCTTGTCTTTCCGGATTTCAAGGACCCCTTTCAGCTTTGTACCGACGCTTCGGCTAGTGGAGTAGGAGCCGCGCTGATGCAAACAGATATGTCCGGCAAAAGCATGTGATAGCGTTCGCCAGTCGAGTACTTACAGCTCCGGAAAAGAACTATTCTGTTACCCACCTAGAGGCTCTTGCCATTGTGTGGGCTCTGAAGCATTTTCGTGACATTGTGATGGGGTACAAAATTGTGGTGTTTACGGACCACGCGGCCATAACTGATCTTTTCAAGAAAAAAAAACCTACACGGTCGTCTGGCAAGATGGTTCTTAACGATCCAAGCATACAATCCGGAGATAAAATACATCACCGGGAAAACAAATGTGGTCGCAGATGCCTTATCTCGGAATGTTCCGATAGGCGCGATTACCACCCCAGAGGTCATCCACAACTTCACTTCACCTGAGCTACACACTGCTCAGCGTGACCACCCTGTGTGGAAGAGGTTAATTTACGCCCTCGAGTCGGGAGACGAATCAAACCTTCCTGAATTGCCAGTTCCCTTTTCACAATTCTTCCTATCAGAGGACAACCTCCTTTGTAGGTCATGGCCAACCAAACCGGTACCTATAGACCAACTGGTCATCCCAGACATATACGTCCCCGTGACGCTTAAGCTGGTCCATAACACACCCATTGCGGGTCACCCAGGACGAGACAAGACGCTATCTGTCACCAGACGAAAATTCTACTGGCCCACATTACGGGTTGATGTAGAAAAACATGTCGCACATTGCGTCGTTTGTGCTAAGCACAAGGGGTCCGTCAAAGGGCCAGCACCTATGTTGCAATACCCAGTACCAGAGGCGCCATGGGATGTTGTTAATATAGACTTACTACAGCTCCCCCAGAGCCAACTTGGCTCGCGCTACTTATTGGTGTGCGTCGACCAGTTCTCTAGGTTTCTAGTTCTAGCGCCTCTCAAGGACAAGACAGCCACACGCGTGGCCCATGCCCTCGTGACTCACGTGTTGTGTCCACATTCGTCTCCTCGAATTCTTCTGAGTGACAATGGCACCGAGTTTCGGAACTCAGTATTGAGCGAAATATGCGCTCAGTTTAACATCACGCAATCCTTCATCACAGCTTACCACCCAGCTGCTAATGGGTTGGCGGAGAGGGCTAATAGGAAAATCTTACAGGTCCTCAGGCCTATCGTGAACGATCTCCACGATAATTGGGAGGATTGGCTATCGCATATAGCCGCTTCCATAAATACGTCGGTAAACGACTCTACGGGGAAGTCTCCCTACTACATCTTATATGGGGTGGAGAAACGTCTTCCGTACGACTTCCTAACAACCCCACAACAACCTCTCTACAACATTGATAGGTACGCACAACAGCAGATGCATATGTTTTCCAAGATACACTCAGAAGTTAGGTGTACGTTAAAAGCTACGAAGGTTGAAATGATGTCAAAACAACACAAACAGGCCGTCCCGGTGAATTTCAAAGAGGGTGACACAGTCATGATTAAGCAAGCGGAAAGGAGTTCGAAACTGGGGGCTAAATTTGTGGGTCCTTACCGAGTTGTTCGGAATGTCAGGGGTAATCGGTTCGAGGTTCTCGAGTCGAATAGTGGAGTCAGTCTAGAAGTTCTTTTTTTCGTTTTTTTCACCTATTTCTCTCTTTCTTTAGGTTAACAATCCTTTTTTTATCTATTCATCTTCTTCATTTTATCATCTTCCTCATCTTCGCCAATAATTTCATCTTTTTCCTTTTATTTCTCTTCTTACTTTCTTTCTTTTCCTATTTTTTTCGCCTTATATTCCTCTCATTCTCTACGATAATATTCCTCCATTTATCTATTCATCTTTTTCACCTTATCAATCATCTTCCTCATGTTCTTCATCTACACCACTTCAACGATTTCGCAAGGTCACAGTTAAGAAGAACAGGCCTTTCATGGGTGTCTTTCCCGATCAATGTCCATTTTCCTCTTCTTTCCTCCCTTCTTTTCCCTCTCTTCCTTCTCTCCCTTCTCTTCCTCCCTTCCTTTCCTTTCTCATCTTCATTTCTTCCTCCTCCTTTCTTCACTCCCTTCCCTTCTCTTTCCTTTCTTCTCTTCTTTTCTCCTTTCTTTTCCCTCTCTTCCTTCCCTACCTTCTCTTCCTCCCTTCCTTTCCTTTCTCATCTTCATTTCTCCCCCTTCTTTCTCTTCTCTTCTTTCCCACTTTTCTTTCTCCTCTTCTTTTCTCCCTTCTTTTCCCTCCCTCCCTTCTATCCCTTCTCCTCCTCCCTTCCTTTCCTTCCTCATCTTCACTTCTTCCCCTCCTTTCCCTTCTCTTCTTTCCCCTCCTTTCCCTTCTCTTTTTTCCCCCTTTCCTTTCGTCGTGTAAAACTATCACCAGGGTCACAAAACAGTCCATGGAAATCCCAACAAATTATACGAGAGGCTTTTAAGATACGTGAATTGAGGTTACTTCATGTTAGTTAGAGACACGGGTTTAAGATCAGTTCAGACCAGAGACAGATACATATGCAACAGTTATCCAGTCTCGATATTCTCAAACCCTTCGACGCCCAGCCACATATTTGATAAGGCATTCATAGGTGTTTAGGGCATTTCCAGGGGTAGTTTTATGGCCCAGGTGGTAGTGTGACCCTTCTTCTGTGCCATGAATGTAAAGAAACACTCATGAGAACCCGATTAATCTCCTTTCCGGCCTTTGAAAGTAGGTGACATGAGAGATGGCAGCGTTTGAGAATGCCGAAATTGACCCCTCTTTCGGCCACCTCCTTGGATTCTTTTTAGGAGCAGCGAGTACCGGGGTTTCTTTTGGTATTATGGTTCCTTTTTTTGTGTGCCCTTGAGCTGTTTCCTTTGTTGTAAAAAATAAAATCATCTTGAAATGCATACGAGTAGTGAAGATAAGTGGCAGAGATAAGTGATAAGGGATAGATGGAAAGGGCTTTTTTATTATTGTTCCTTTTTTGTGCCCTTGAGCTGTCTCTGTTGTAAAAAAATAAAATCATCTTGAAATACATACGAGTAGTGGAGATAAGTGATAGAGAAAAGTGATAAAGGATAAATGGACCAGGCAAGGCCGCTGAGCCCGCAGACGTCTCAAGAGGTGAACTCACTGTTTGTTGTCGCAATAAGGTGAAGGAGGTGTGAGATAAGAAGAGGTTTGTTAGTGTCGTATTATCTTACCCTTCCCTCACTCCCTCCTCCCTGTCTAGGAATCGGATCTTGGAATCACCATCAGCAGTGACCTGAAACATGCAAAGCACTGTACAAAAGCATATAACAAAGCCAACACCATGCTCGGGTTCTATGACTCGATGGTAAGACCTCACCTCGAGTATGCGGTACAGTTTTGGTCAACTAGCTACAGGAAGGACATAAAATTATTAGAGCGAGTTCAGCGACGTACTACAAAAATTATTCCACAACTGAGGGCTCAGCCATATGAAGAACGACTCGAGTGACTCAATCTCTTTACGTTGGAAAAGAGGCGCTTACGAAATGCGATACAGGGGTTCAAGTACCTCAAGAACTTCAGCAACGTCAACCACTCCAAGTTTTTTGAGATACAGTCTAACTTAGGAACTAGGGGGCTTCGTGGTGCAGTGCTTAGCACACTCGGCTCACAATCGAGAGAGCCCGGGTTCGATTCTCGGCCGGAGTGGAAAAACTTGGGCGGCTTTTCCGATACCCTACGCCCCTGTCCACCCAGCAGTGAATGGGTACCAGGTATTAATCGGGGGTTGTGTCCCGTCTCCTGGCATCTGTTCCCTTCTCCTATAAGTCCTTCCCCTCCTGTCTCTCTCCGGCATATGACCACAGATATGACCACAGAGAAACAACGGTCTACATATTCAAGCGAGGCGGTGTAATACAGATATTGGCAGGAGTTTCTTCTCAGACCGAGTCATCCGACACTGGAACAATCTTCCCTCAGAAATACTAAATGCGAATACCATCAACTCTTTTAAAAATCGAATCGACCGTCATTTCATTGCGACAGGAGTAAATTGAATACCGAAATGCTTTCATCTGCTCCGCGGGCACCAAGTGACTGTCGAGCAGATTAAATCACCAAGAGCGGGCAACCTCGTAATGAGCCAAAAGGTTTTCTGTTGCCTGCATTTCCATGTTTCAATGTTTCCTCCTCCTCCTCCTCCTCCTCCTCCTCATCATCATCATCATCATCATCATCATCATCATCATCATCATCATCATCATTCTCCTCCTCCTCCTTCTCATCATCATCATCATCATCATCATCATCATCATCCTCCTCCTCCTCCTCCTCCTCCTCCAGGTCATGCGGTACAAAAATAAAAATAAAATCGTCACCCATTTGACTTAAAATAAAACTGCATATTACGTTTTTTTTTCTTTTTTCTTTTTTTTCATTTATTATACACATCAATAAACACTACTTAAATATATGCAGATTAATTAAATGAGAGAGAGAGAGAGAGAGAGAGAGAGAGAGAGAGAGAGAGAGAGAGAGAGAGACCTACTCCCTCTCCCCCTCTCCCTCTCCCTCTCCCTCCCTCTCTCACGCTCTCACTCTCTCACTCTGACTCGACACTTCCTACCCTACGCATCTCATTTTCGGGTAGTTACAGTGTGTGTGTGTGTGTGTGTGAGAGAGAGAAAGAGAGAGAGACGAAGGGAATTAAATGCTAAATGGAGACAACAAGAGGGAATGTGACAAAGGAAAAGAGAGAGAAAGAAAGAGAAAAAAAAGAAAGGCAGAAAGAGAAATGTGACAAGTGGACAGAAGATAAATAAAAAGAAAAAAAGAAAGAAGGAAAGAAAAATATTATAAGTGAACGGAAGAGAGAAGGAAAAATATGAAATAAAGAAAGACGTGACAATTGAACAAAACAAAAGAAAAGTAAGAAACAAAAAAAAACAGAGAAGTGATGCGCTATGAAACACTTTGAAACACTTTGGAACACTTTATTATGCTTATTTATACCACTGAAAAGTTCTGTATTAATTATTTACATAAGGAAATCCCATAGGAAACGATTACTCTTTGGGCAAAACAGAATATTATGTGAACCTAATGTAACTACTTGTTAGGTGTTTTTAAGTGTTTTTACTTTTCAAAGTAGTTGGTGTTAAGTGTTAAGTTTAAGGCACAAACTGTTATCTCACGTCAGGTCCGGTGTACCGTTGCCTGCTTCCTCCAGTTGATTGAAGTGGTTGAGATAACACAATAGCCTTTACTTAAGTGGTGTTAAGTGTTAAGTGTAAGGCGCGAACTGTTATCTCACGTCAGGTCCGGTGTGCCGTTGCCTACGTGTTAGTAAACATCCTGTGGCGCGGCTGTGCCATAGTGTTGCGACATACAGTCACACATTCACATGTACATTATAATATACACATTACATCGCTCGGTCACCTAAAAAGTCGCGACCTCGCGGCTCACCCGACCTTTAAAATCAGTGTACCTACCCATGTTAAAGTCACACAATGTGTACTAGTTAAACGAGGTCCTGTTATGGTTGCATTAAAAAAATATATACAAGTCAGAGCCCGCCTAACGATACAACATCGGGAAATGCCAATGATAATAAAAATAATCATGGAAGTAACAAGAAATGGGTAAAGTACATACAGGGCGAGGTAAACAAGGCTACAGTCGTGGACGTGGAAGCTCAGCACTATTCCGAGAAAACAAAATAATAGCTCGAATAGTTATTTACATGATACATCCTAGAAAAATAAATTGACTAAATTGTCATTAGGATACATGGTAATGGGGCTATTTGGAACAGTAAAAAGAAAAAGGAAAAATCCTTGAAGAAGATCTGCTACAAACTGAACCTTCAAGTCACAATGTGTACGAACTCAGCGCGGTGGGGCAACCTTTGCCTGAAGAAGGTTGTACAAAGTCAGAGCCCGCTTAACAAGACAGAACAGGGGGATGACAATGACGATAAAAACAACCACCGGAATAATTATCGATGGGTAATGTACATATGGGGCAAGGTAACCCGGTAGTGAGTCATGGACAGCTGACTCCAATTCCGAGAAATTTGAGAAGGTTAGCTCGGAAAGGCTATTTGTTACATGCTTCATCCAAGAAAAAGTGAGATTCACTAAACTGTTAATAGGATAGATTGGGATGGCATTTGTGGCTGCAAATCCATGATGGAGCTTCTCCGGAAAGGTCGTCAAATTGACAGAACGTAGGGAACAAGCCACCCGTACCGCCAGGTGACCCGCAAACTCTAAAAGTTGAGCCTTCAGGACAGACCACTGTCACAAACACAGGTAGTGTGAAAAAGAAGAAGTGAAATTCGGAGAATCTCCTGTGGAAAAGTGATTTAGGGACGACGTGACGACAGGGGCAAGGCTCTAGAGCTTTAGGAGCATCTGACTGGGTCAGCACCACTAACTCCTGATACTCCGTTTTTCAGGCCTACAGTACTATAAAAGAAAATCCTGTCACCAAGTTGCGAAATCACCGTTGTAACAAATCTCACTGAAATATAGAAATCCAGCATAATTGATTAAAGTAATTCCAGCATTAATAAACACCAAATTAAAAGGACAAATTTCCACCTATCCTCCGATCGGAACGAACGTGGATGACTGACATCTTGATGTCAAAAATAATTCCCGTAACGGTTAACAGTGGTAAGTCAAGGAAAAAGTAAGTAAGACTTCTCTGCATACTTCCAAAGCTGACAGATATTCACATGCTGGTTACGATTAAAGGTAGGGACAGCATCTGCTCAAGTGTAGTTAAGTCTGTCCTTGCAGAGAAAAATGTCTGTTTCAAGCAGAAGCACATGAGGTTCATATTACGGTCCCAAACAACTAAGGAGACTGACTGCCTTGCATCAACTCAGCAATAAAAAGAAAATAGTGAGTAAGAGTGAAAAGTATTACTCAAGCACTCCCCTCTCGCATGAAAAAGATGCAGGCAAAAGCTCAGGAGCCAAACATAAATTAGTAATTGCGAGGACGCAGGTTATAGTCGTGTGTTGGAAAGATAGACAAAGCATCGACAGGCTGAGGCAAACAGGCGGTTCTCGCTGGTTCAACTAAAGTCGAGTCAAGGACCTCAGGCTGGGCGGCTGTCTTTTTGAGGCGATCACTATGCACAATTTCATATGAATTAAAAATGAGATCATAAAGCTCAAATTTATGACCACCTAGTTGTCTAACTATCTGGCGTGGGCCCACGAATTTAGGGGACTACTTCGAATGTCTCTCTGGGACTCGAAGCATAACAAACTCACCCACTTTCAAGGAAACAGGGGCGGCACGCTTGTGTTGCTGCAAGCACATAGCCTCAGATGTAGCCTGTAGTCTCTCTCTGACGTTTCTATGAATATCTGTTAAGTTTAAGGCGCGAACTGTTATCTCACGTCAGGTCCGATGTACCGTTGCCTGCTTTCTCCAGTTGACTGAAGTGGTTGAGATAACACAATAGCCTTTACTTAAGTGAGGTGTATTATGTTTTGGCCGAGCGGAGCCGTTAAGTTCACTTTGAGTTCACTTAATTTACTCGCTCTCTCTCTCTCTGGTAGATTTAAACAGTTTGGTTGGCGTTTTAACTATATTAACAGTCTTACAGAATAATTACAGATTTTGTGGAGGAGTTGTACGCACACCCACGGGCAGTGATCTGCTCTCACCCGCCGCCCGCTGCCGGCTTCTCGCGGCCGCAGGAACAATCCGGTGCAGCAGGCTTGTTAAATCAGCACCGTTCCCACGGCATGGAGCACCTCCTAAGCACAACCTAGCACCTACGTGTTAGTAAACATCCTGTGGCGCGGCTGTGCCATAGTATTGCGACATACAGTCACACATTCACATGTACATTATAATATACACATTACATACTGGTGCATGGTGTTCATAATGCAACACTCCGCCGAATGACCGAAGACTACCCACATGCTGTCCTCAAGACCGCCCAGCAACCCCCCTCTAGAAGAACCGTCCAAGTGAATCAAGAAGGAGTTCCGGGGGGCAGCATGAGCCAAGCATAAATGGCGCCACTATAAAAACTGCCTGCGCCATGACGGGCTGGGGCCGACCATCAGGCCCCTGAAGAAAGCCTACCGGCGATATAGGCGAAGTCGTAAAAAAAATATGGAAGTAGAGTAATGATATACCAAGGAAATGCTGGCAGCTCCCGACCAACCCAGTGAGTGCCTGGTGCCAAGGCGCGCGCAAAGTATGTATGAAGGAATTAGAGTTGATACATTTATATATAAACACAAGTAATTTTATAATACTATATGCTTAATCAAAAAGAAGGGCATAAAAAAGGAAATAGTAAGGACAAAATGTAAGTATAAATATATATATATATATATATATATATATATATATATATATATATATATATATATATATATATATATATATATATATATATATATATATATATATATATATATATATATATCGCGTGTGTACGTGCATTTATCGATAACGGAGACACCCTGATGGTTACGAGCGATAGTGACCTGCAGATCGTGATAGGGCAATGTACCGACTGAGATAACATCGCGTGTGTGCGTGCATTTATCGATAACGGAGACACCCTGATGGTTACGAGCGATAGTGACCTGCAGATCGTGATAGGGCAATGTAGCGACTGAGGTAACATCGCGTGTGTGCGTGCAGTATCGATATCAGAGACACGCTGATATATGCGGTATTATAGACTAGCGAGGCGTTCGGATCGTTACCCCATAAAATAATGATAGCAATGCAAGCAATACGCACGGTGTTCGGCCCCGCCAAGAAACAGAGTGGCTTACCTGGCAGTTACGTGACCAAAAACACCTACCGTTAAGGGCCTCGCAAACCCGCTCCAGTCGCCCGCAGCAAAGAGGGTCAGTTCCGTGCTATCTTGGACACTGATCGACGCGAGTGCATGCAAATATATAGAGTTACAAAAAATGAAAGAAGAAGGATGGAAAAAGGAAGAAAGGTTACATATGTGGCAGAAAGTAAAAAGAAAAAGAAAGAAAGAAAGAAAGAAAGAAAAAAGAAGGATGGAAACAGAAAACGGTAACATATGTGGCAGAAAGTAAGAAGAAAAAGAAAGAAAAAAAGAAAGAAAGAAGGATGGAAAGAGAAAGAAAGGTAAAATATGTGGCAGAAAGTAAGAAAAAAAAAGAAAGATAAAAGGAACGGAAGAAAATATTTACTTTATCAGAAGCACAGAAAAAATACCTGTTAAAAATCATTAGATGCAAAACAGGTAACCTAACATTATTATTAACCTGTTACCTGCACCCTCCTCCTCCTCCTCCACCTCCTCCTCCTCCTCCTCCTCCTCCTCCGTTCTGCAGTAAGTAAAGAACAGGATCTTGGAATCACTATATCAAGCGATTTAAAGCCCGGTCAGCATTGTTCAGAGGTAGTTAAAACTGCAAACAAATTGGTTGGCTTCATCGGACGAGTCTTTAATAATAAATCGGAAAAAGTAATATTAAAACTGTATAATTCGTTGGTTCGACCCCGTCTAGAGTACTGTGTACAGTTTTGGTCTCCCTATTACAGAAAAGACATAGAAAAGTTGGAACGGGTTCAACGAAGAGTAACAAAAATGATTCCTAGGTTGAGAATTTTTTCGTATGAACAAAGGCTTAAAGAAGTAAATTTATTCAGCCTATCAAAACGAAGAATGCAAGGCGATCTAATAGAAGTGTTTAAAATGTTTAAAGGATTCAGTGATATTAATGCGGAAGATTACTTGACAATTGATCGATCAAATAGAACAAGAAGAAATCACAATTTGAAGATAAGTGGTAAAAGATTCTCGTCGCACGAAGCTAAACACTTCTTCTTCAGTCGAGTTGTTAATGTTTGGAACTCTCTACCCTGTGATGTCGTTGATAGTACAACAGTTACGGCCTTCAAGAATAGATTAGATAAGTATTTTGAATCCAACCAGCAACTAAGATATTACTCATTGTCGTAATAACGTTAAGTTCTTTCGAATACTGGTGTCCTTGTCCGCTTTTATCGCCCGGTTAGTGGTAGCAGTAATGGTAGTTCTTTCCTCTTTCCTACATAATTTCCATGCAGTTTTTCCATGCTGCATTGTTCTTTTTCCTTTCCTGCCAGCTTTGGCTGGAGGGATGGGGGGTGGGGAGGAGCCTTCGCCTTTGCTGTCCTTCATCTTCCACCTTTGATTAGATAGTTAGTGTAGCTTGTCACAAACAGCCTCGTAAGGACCAGCAGGTCTGCTGCTGTTTGTTCTTCCTTTGTGTTCCTTTGTGTTCTTTTATTTCTTCTCTCATTTTTTCTCCTCCTTCTCTTCTTCTTTCTTTCTCATCTTCCTCCTCCTCTTCTTCTTCTTCTTCCCCTCCTCCTCCTCCTCCTCCTCCTCCTCCTCCTCCTCCTCCTCCTCCTCCTCCTCCTCCTCCTCCTCCTCCTCTTCTTCATTATCCACCAGCTCATCCTCCTCCTCCTCCTCATCTTCTCTCCCTGTCTCTTTTACTTCCTCATTCTTTCTCCTCCTCCTCCTCCTCCTCCTCCTCCTCCTCCTCCTCCTCCTCCTCCTCCTCCTCCTCCTCCTCCTCTTCATTAGCATACTTTATCAATCTTCTTAGTCTCCCCTTTCGTTCCTCCACTCCTTCAAGGTTACCTCCACCTCTCCTCCTCCCTTTCCTCTCTCTCTCTCTCTCTCTCTCTCTCTCTCTCTCTCTCTCTCTCTCTCTCACACACACACACACACACACACACACAGTTAAATTTTTCTTAGTACTGGCTTGTGTGTGTTTGTTTGTTCGTTTCCTGCTTCGATGTGTTCCTTCCCCTGGGGCCTGTCTCGAGGAGGAGGAGGAGGAGGAGGAGGAATGGGGAAGTAAAACAAGGGAGAGAAGGAGAAGGAAGAAGAAAAAGGAGTAAGAGAAAATAAAAAAAAAGACTGATGGAAAGAAAATGACGAAATGAGAAATGAATGAATGGAGAGAAGGAGAGATGGAGAGAAGGAAGGAAAGAATGAAGGAAAGAAAGGAAAGAATGGAAAGAATGAATGGAAATGTGATGGAAGGAAGGAAAGAAGGAGAGAAGAAAATAGGAGAGAAAGAAAGAAGAGGAATGAATGAGGTGATGGAAAGAAGAAAAGAAAAGAAAGAAAAGAAGAAAAGAAAGAATAGGAATGTAATTGGACGTAATGAAAAGAAGGAAGGAAAGAAGGAAAAAAAGAAATAGGAAAGTAAAATATACGAATTCATTGGTAACGAGAAAAATATGTATATAAATAATGTACATCTATTTAACTAATCATCTTCTTTCTCCCCCCCCACACACACACACAAAAAAAAAGAAAACAGCATCTCATATACGAATTCATTGGTAACGAGCAAAATATGTATATAAAAAATGTACATCTATTTAACTAATCATCTTCTTTCTCACCCCCCAAAAAACAGCATCTCATTCCAGGCAAAACTCAAAAAGACAACCAACCGAAAAAAAATCATAAAACACAGAAAAAACACCAAATAAAACAAGCAAACCGCCCAGAAAGAAACTTAAAACCAAACGAAAACCAAAACAACTGACCTCACAATGTTGGCATCGGGGCTGAGGTCGCGGTCTGTTTGCTGGCTGGCGGGAAACATCGGCAAGAGGAAGAGCAGCAGCAGCAATAGTGGGTGCACGTGGCAATACACTGGTGCCAGGAGTGGGATGCGGGGCGCGTGGTACAACATTGGTGGCAGCGGTGGGATCCAGGGCGCGGTGGAGGAGGCGTCGGGGAGGTGTGGAAGGCGAGCATCGAGCAACAACGTGGATACCTTCAGAGACACGGCCACTCTTCGGATGCCTAATGGAGAGAAGGTGAGGAAGAGGATTAAGATGGGGATTAGGTAAGCAATGAGAAAAGGGGGTTAGAAATAGAGTGAGAAAAAGAGGGTAGAGTAAAGAATAATTAGAATGGGGGATGAAAGATGAGGAAATAGAAGAGGAAACAGATAAGAAAAGGGTTAAGAAGAAGGGTGAGGAAAAGGATTAAGAAAAGGATTAGGAAAAATATGAGAAAAGGGGTTAGAAATAGAGGGATAAAAAGAGGGTAAAGAATAATTAGAAAGGAGGATCAAAGGTGAGGAAACAGAAGAGGAAACAGATAAGGAAAAGGGTTAAGAGGAAGGGTGAGGAAAAGAAGTAATGAAAAAATCCCTCCTCCCTTCATTCCTTCCCTCCCTTCCTCCCTTCCTTTCCTTCCTTCCTTACCTTCAATCCCTTCCCTCCCTTTTTTTTCTTTTTTTTTTTTACGTCTCCGGCTACTGCACCGGTAGGCTTTCTTGAGGGGCCTGGATGGTAGTCGGCCCCAGCCCGTCATGGCGCAGGCAAGTGTTTATAGTGGCGCCATCTTTTGGGGGTCATGCTGCCCCCCGGAACTCGTTGTTGATTCTTGGACGGTTTCCTCTAGAGTCCGGGTTGATGGGTGGTCTTCAGGACAGCATGTGGGTAGTTTTAAGCCACTCGGCGGTGACTGAAAAATCCGAAGTGGTAGCGTGGGGATTCGAACTCGTGTCGTCCATCACGTGGTGAATGTGGGCCCAGCACGCTACCACTTCCCTTCCATCCCTTCTCCCTTCATTCCTTCCTCCAATCCTCCCTCCTTCCCTTAAATCCTTCCCTTCTCCCTACCTCTCCTTCCATCCCTTCTCCGTTCATTCCTTCCTCCAATCCTCCCTCCTTCCCTTAAATCCTTCCCTTCTCCCTACCTTCCCTTCCATCCCTTCTCCGTTCATTCCTTCCCTCCAATCCTCCCTCCCTTCCCTCTACCTACCTTCCCTTCCCTTCCCCTTCCCTTCCCTCCTCTTCCATACCTTCCCTTCCCTCTCTTCCCCCTTCCTTCCCTTCCCTCGCAGCAGCTGTCATAATTCTCCACTTTTCATAATCCGGAACATTCACGAAGGACAGCCAATTAACTTTTCTCAACTCGCACCAAACGCAATAGTCGCCCCTCGCCTTCCCCCTTCACATTATCTCCTTCATTTATTCCGTGATTTCCTGTTCGCCGATATTTTCCTCTCCGTCTTCATCTCTCTCTCTCTCTCTCTCTCTCTCTCTCTCTCTCTCTCTCTCTCTCTCTCTCTCTCTCTCTCTCTCTCTCTCTCTCTCTCCTTACGGCGATGCTCATTTGTCTGATCTCGCGCTCTCTCGATCTCGCTTTCTCGGTCTCTCTCTTCCAAGCTCTTATTTCATCTCTATTTTTCTTTTTCTTCTTTCTTTCCTTTTCATCTTTCATTCTTGTTTACCTCCGTTCAGGTTCTAGTTTGAGCTTCTTGTACATCTATTTATCCTCCTCCATTCTCTTCCTTTTTCTCCTCCTTTCCTTTCATTATCTTTTTCTCTCTCTCTCTCTCTCTTCTAATTTACTGTCAATCTCTTTCTCTCTCAAGTTCTAGTAAGAGAGCAAGTAGTATATCTATTTATCCGTCTACCATTCTATTCCTTTTTCTATCTCTTTCTCTCTCTCTCTCATTATTATTTTCGATATTATTTCTTCTTCTAATTGACTGTCACAATCTCATTCTTCGTTTTCAAGTTCTAGTAAGAGAGTTGCAAGTAGTATATCTATTTATCTGTCAACCATTCTAATCTTCTTTTTTTGTTGTATCTCCTTTCTTTCATTATTATTTTCGATATTTTTCTCTTTAATTTGACTGTCACTATGTCATTTTCCGTTTTCAGGTTCTAGTATGAGAGTTGGAAGTTGTATATCTATTTATCCGTCTACCATTCTATTCCTTTTTTTCTATCTCCTTTCCTTTCATTATTTTTTTTTCTATCTTCTTCTTTCTTCTAATTTACTGTCACAATCTCATTCTTCGTTTTCAAGTTCTAGTAAGAGAGTTGCAAGTAGTATATCTATTTATCTGTCTATCATTCTATTCCTTTTTTTCTACCTCCTTTCCTTTCATTATTTTTTTTCTATCTTCTTCTTTCTTCTAATTTACTGTCACAATCTCATTCTTCGTTTTCAAGTTCTAGTAAGAGAGTTGGAAGTTGTATATCTATTTATCTGTCAACCATTCTATTCCTTTTTTTCTATCTCCTTTCTTTTCATTATTATTTTCGATATTATTTCTTCTTCTAATTGACTGTCACAATCTCATTCTTCGTTTTCAGGTTCTAGTAAGAGAGTTGCAAGTAGTATATCTATTTATCCGTCTACCATTCTATTCCTTTTTTTCTATCTCCTTTCTTTTCATTATTATTTTCGATATTATTTCTTCTTCTAATTGACTGTCACAATCTCATTCTTCGTTTTCAAGTTCTAGTAAGAGAGTTGCAAGTAGTATATCTATTTATCTGTCAACCATTCTATTCCTTTTTTTCTATCTCCTTTCTTTTCATTATTATTTTCGATATTATTTCTTCTTCTAATTGACTGTCACAATCTCATTCTTCGTTTTCAGGTTCTAGTAAGAGAGTTGGAAGTTGTATTTCTATTTATTCGTCTACCATTCTATTCCTTTTTTTCTATCTCCTTTCTTTTCATTATTATTTTCGATATTATTTCTTCTTCTAATTGACTGTCACAATCTCATTCTTCGTTTTCAAGTTCTAGTAAGAGAGTTGGAAGTAGTATATCTATTTATCTGTCTACCATTCTATTCCTTTTTTTCTATCTCCTTTCATTTCATTATTTTTTTTTCTATCTTCTTCTTTCTTCTAATTTACTGTCACAATCTCATTCTTCGTTTTCAGGTTCTAGTAAGAGAGTTGGAAGTAGTATATCTATTTATCTGTCTACCATTCTATTCCTTTTTTTCTATCTCCTTTCTTTTCATTATTATTTTCGATATTATTTCTTCTTCTAATTGACTGTCACAATCTCATTCTTCGTTTTCAAGTTCTAGTATGAGAGTTGGAAGTTGTATTTCTATTTATTCGTCTACCATTCTATTCCTTTTTTTCTATCTCCTATCTTTTCATTATTATTTTCGATATTATTTCTTCTTCTAATTGACTGTCACAATCTCATTCTTCGTTTTCAAGTTCTAGTAAGAGAGTTGCAAGTAGTATATCTATTTATCCGTCTATCAAATCTATTCCTCTTTTTTCTATCTCCTTTCTTTTCATTATTATTTTCGATATTATTTCTTCTTCTAATTGACTGTCACAATCTCATTCTTCGTTTTCAGGTTCTAGTATGAGAGTTGGAAGTAGTATATCTATCTATCCGTCTATCAAATCTATTCCTCTTTTTTCTATCTCTTTTCTTCTTATCATCTTGTTATCTCCATTTCTTCTTCCTACTTTACCTCCACTGTTTCTTATCTTCGTTTATATGCACCGATAAGAGCTGGATGCCACATATTTGTTTATCAGTTTATCATCCAATCTCCTTTTTCATATCTCCATTCTTTTTATTTTTGTTCTATCTACGTCTTTCTTCCTAATTTACTGTCATTGTCTCTGTTCCTTTTATATGTTCTCCTCCTTCCTTTAACTAATAGTGAATGATTTAGTAACAACACATTCGCACAGAGACTGACCTCATTTATTTATCCTTATTAATGAAATCCAACTCCCTGTGTTGCTAGAGAGAGGGTTGAATGCTAATAAACATCGAATAAAAACTAATTCTGGATGATTCAGCAAAAGAAGATTACTAAAACATTCACATCCCTTTTCCTTATGCTTATGAAGAAGACCAAACCCCTTTGCTAATATAAAGAGTGTTGGATTCTAATCAATATACAACGAGAAGACCTTATAGTGAATATGACAATAATTATACAAACACATTCGTAGCTCTTTCGTTTATACTGATTACGAAACCCCTGTGCTGGTATAGAGAGGGTTGAGTGCTAATAAACATCGCCCGCAAATACTCCAGCAAGGGATTCAACACTCTCTCCGCACCGATACATTTTAAATCCTCCAACATATGATTTTTTTTTACCTTTCATCTTTCCGGAATGCAAGTGGCGTGAAAAGATCGTAAATATCAAGTCAAGTACCCTATCATTACAAGGTGCTTCGGCGTCTGTCCCAACCGATTAGTTTCAACATATGTGAGAGATAATTGTTGGTGGTTATGGTGGTGGTGGTTATGGTGGTAGTAGTAGTAGTAGTAGTAGTAGTAGTAGTAGTAGTAGTAGTAGTAGTAGTAGTAGTAGTAGTAGTAGTAGTAGTAGTAGTAGTAGTAGTAGACATAACCATTTTTCAGTGTGTTAAATATCATCCCTCTAACTTCCTTATATATAACAAAACACGTCTAGTCGATGCACAACGCGAGCAATCACCATCAATTCACACACACGTCTTCCTCCTCGCACCCATCCATCACTAATTCTCAATGGCTTATGTACCTTACAACTCCATATATTTTACCTCTCCTTCCATCCTTCCATCATACTTGCTTCCCATCTCTCCTCGTTTCCCTTCCTAATTCATCATGCTGTTTCCCATTCCTCCTTGCTTTATTTCCTAGTCGTAAGAACGTAAGGAGTCTGCAAGAGGTCGGTTGGTCTATACAAGGCAGCTCCTGTAATCCTAACCCCACCTAACCCCATAAACTTATCCAACCTCTTCTTGAATGTGTCTATCGTATCGGCACTCACCGCATGACTGCCGAGCCTGTTCCACTCATCCACCGCTCTATTGGTAAACCAGTTCTTGCCTATGTCTTCCCTATCTCTCTTTTTTCCTTCTAATCTATCTCCTATCTCCTTTCATTTCTATTTCTTTCTTTCTTCCTATCTCCCTCTCTCCAAGTCTCTCTCTCTCTCTCTCTCTCTCTCTCTCTCTCTCACTCACCTCACATCCCTTCCTACTCCTCCTCTCTCCCACTTACCTCCTTTCCCAAACTCCCTCTCACTCATCTCACCTATTTCCTAATCCTCCTTGATCTCACACACCTCACTCACCGCCCCCCTTTCCCCCTCTTTACTCACCTCACATCCCTTCCTACTCCTCCTCTCTCCCACCTCACCTATTTCCTAACCCTCCTTGATCTCACACACCTCACTCACCGCCTCTCTTTCCCCCTCTTTACTCACCTCACATCTCTTCCTACTCCTCCTCTCTCCCACCTCACCTATTTCCTAACCCTCCTTGATCTCACACACCTCACTCACGCCTCTCTTCCCCCTCTTTACTCACCTCACATCCCTTCCTACTCCTCCTCTCTCCCACCTCACATATTTCCTAACCCTCCTTGATCTCACACACTCCCTTTCCCCTTCTTTACTCACCTCACATCCCTTCCTACTCCTCCTCTCTCTCACTTTTCCTCCATTACTAAACTACCTCTCACACACCTCACCCCCTTTCCTAATCCCCTTCACTTTGTGTTTTTATCTCTTTCATTTCAGCTAAGATGGCACCTAAGAAGTGCAGTACTTGTAACGGTAGCTTCTCAGCTCACTTTTTTACAGGGCGTTCTGCTGTCTGTCGACTGTGTCTGTCCAGGCAGCATCTCGAGACAAGACTGCAGGAGCAGGAAGAGAAGATGGAAGAAGGCCAGAATAAAATAATGGAGCTTTCTCTCACCAGGCAGCATCTCGAGACCAGACTGCAGGAGCAAGAAGAGAAGATGGAAGCAGGTCAGAATAAAATAATAGAGCTTTCTCGCACTGTTGCCTCCTTGCAGGAATTCATCCAGGCTAACGTTGCTGTGGTGCCAAACCCTTCTCCAACCGCCCCCTTGCCCTCAGCGGTACCGTCGACACCAGCGGACAACACCACGCAACGGGAGGATGCTAGTGGCACCGACCATGATGGCTTCACCGTCGTGAATGGAGGAGCCAAGCCAGCCAGACAAGCGATTTATCCTGTTCATTGCTTCAACAGGTTTGCCATTCTGGAGGAGGAGGACGAGCAGGAGAGCACCTTCCTGGTGGGTGACTCCATGATTCGCCAGCAGGTCGTTGAGTTCTGCGGCAGAGTTCCTCGTCGAAGACGGAACTATTGCTATCCTGGTGCTGGGATCGACGACATAACTGCTGCTCTTGAGGAGATCTCCCCCCAGGCTACTAATGATTCACTGTTTGTTATCCACACAGGTACGAACGACGTCACCACGACCCGGTCTGAGGAACTCCTGGAGAAGTACCGTAGGCTCATCCAGCAGTATAAGACTAAATCACCTAACATTTTGATTTCAGGAGTTCTACCACGGACTTGGGCGGGAGCGACTTTTTCAGTAAGGCCTTCAGCCTAAACAACCGCTTACAGACTCTTTGCAGGAGCTTGACGTGGAGTTCCTAAACGCATGGGACAATTTCTATGGACAAAATGAACTTTTCCACAGGGACGGATTGCACCTTTCTCCCATCGGGCAGCCAGACTCGAAGGCTCCTCAACGAAGCAGTGCGTGTCATCCGAGCAAAAACGAGTCACGGCCACGTCCCTCCACCCCGCCCGTGTAAATAGACGCCGTGCATCGCAACAAACCCGTAACCGTGATCCGTACCACCACCTGTATTACCAAGCCTCTAGATAACTTAAAATCCTTAGTTTCAATGCGCGTAGCCTAAGAAACAAATTTGATGAACTGAGATGTCTTGCTTTAACAGAAAATTTTGACATAATTGCTATAACCGAAACATTTATCGACACCACAAATATTGATTTAAGTTCCGAATACAACATAGATGGCTACAGACTCTTCAACAAAGATCGTAAACTGTAGAGGCGGTGGCGTCGCCCTTTATGTCAAAAGCTATTTGCAACCCACCGACAAAACACCGGGAAACAGTAACGTTGAACATTTGTGCGTGCGAGTAAACATTGCAAAAGTCAATTTAAATATATCTGTCACCTACAGACCTCCCGGGCAATCACTGATGACGACCTTGAAATGTACAGCGTCTTAAGGCAGTCACTTAATAACAACGACTCACTGATATTAGGAGACTTTAACCTCCCCCATATCGACTGGGCGATACTGTCAGGTACAGAAGGCGAGTCACATAGAATGATCGAATTTCTAGAAGAAAATTATCTAAGCCAAATGGTTTCTGAGCCAACTCGACAAAATAATATACTCGACCTTGTTATAACGACCCAAGATAACCTTGTCAGTAGTGTCACGGTAGGAGAACACCTCGGTTCTTGCGATCATAAATTAGTGCGCGTCGACATTAAAGCTCAATCATCAGTGACTGAAAATAAAGTAAAGGTGCCCAATTTCAAAAGAGCTAACTTCGTAGAAATCCGACAAAACTAACAGAAATACAACTATCAGATGACGGCAACGTAGAGGAAGCCTGGCTAAAATCACTTACTCACTCAGCAGAACACATTCGTCCCCTTGTGCGAGAAGCGAATTAACACTAATAACAGCCCACCGTGGTTTAATAGCGAAATTAAACAATCAGTCAATGAGAGAAAATTGTTTTACAGGTTAAAGAAAGAACAAAGCACGCCCGAGAACATTAGACTCTATAATGATGCCAGGCGACGAGTAAAAAGACTAGTAGGTCAGGCAAAGCGTAGATATGAAGAAAATATTGCAGCCAACTGTAAAATAACCCGAAATCTTTCTTCAGTTACATAAACAACAGAAAGGCGATCAAAAGTGGTATTGGACCTTTAACAAACAGCGACGGTGCACTAGTGACTGACAGCCAACACATTGCAAACCTCTTAAACAATTACTTTTCCTCGGTGTTTAATACTAACAGTCTTCCTCTCGCTACCACCAACACCAGTACTATTGTAAATCTCGAGCATGCATTGCCTAATTTTGAAATAACAACCGATGAAGTCCTTAAAGCTCTCCATTCACTTAAAACAAATAAAAGTCCTGGACCTGACAAAGTATATCCAACTCTGCTGAAAGAAACGAAGAGCGAAATACTCTCCTCCCTCACATCCGTATTCAATATGTCCTTGCGACAAGGCATCGTCCCTTCAGATTGGAAAAAGGCTAACGTGACACCGATTTTCAAGAAAGGAGACAAAAAAGTACCAGGTAATTACAGGCCCATTAGTCTAACTTCGGTTGTAGGTAAGCTACTTGAGGGCATAATTAGAGACAAAATTGTGAGTTACCTTGAAAGCCACTCATTGATTGGGGACTCACAACATGGCTTCCGAAACAAAAGATCCTGCCTATCAAACCTATTAACCTTTTATAACGACCTCTTCTGTTTATGACGTAACCAAATCACTGGACGTAGTCTATCTTGATTTAAAGCGTTTGATAAAGTCCCGCATCATAAATTACTTTACAAATTAAAGCAAATAGGTATTGACGGTCAAGTAAACCAATGGATCGCGAATTGGTTGAGCAACAGACAACAAAGAGTAGTGATTGACGGATTTAACTCAGAGTGGGCGCCTGTCACTAGTGGCGTCCCTCAGGGCTCGGTCCTTGGCCCAGTGCTCTTCATTATTTACATCAACGACGTGGATGTTGGACTCAATAACCGCATTAGTAAATTTGCAGACGACACAAAGATTGGTAACTCGGTTCTCACTGACGAAGACAGGCAAAGCCTCCAAGAGGATTTGCACAAAATTTCAACGGTCGGATAGATGGGAGATGCCCTTTAACGTAGACAAGTGCCAGGTCCTTCAAGTTGGAACGAGGAATAAGAAGTTCGAATACGAAATGCGCGGCGTTAAACTCAAAAGCGTTCAGTGCGTCAAAGACTTGGGGGTCAAAATCGCGTCAAACCTCAAATTCTCACAGCAATGCATCGATGCAGCAAATAAAGCGAACAGAATGTTGGGCTTCATTAAAAGAAACTTTGTATTCAAGAATAAAGATGTAATACTCCAGCTCTACAACAGTTTAGTCAGACCCCACTTGGAATATGCGGTACAGTTTGGTCCCCCACCATGCAAAGGATATTGCTAAATTAGAAGGTGTTCAGCGTCGGGCAACGAAAATGATCCCTTCCTTGCGCAACAAATCCTACGAAGAAAGGCTTTCTATCCTTAACATGTTCTCTCTTGAGAAACGTCGCCTCCGAGGAAAATTGATCGAATGTTTTAAAATACTTAATGGTTTCACGAATGTAGACAGATCAACATTGTTTATGATCGATGACAGTCTGCGCACGAGGAACAATGGCGTAAAACTCAGATGTAGACAAGTAAATTCAGATTGCACCAAATTTTTCTTCACCAACGTTGTAGTGCGAGAATGGAATAAGCTTCCACCATCAGTGGTCCAGTGTAACACGATTGACTCCTTCAAAAATAAGCTCGACCGTCACTTCCTTCAACTTAATATCAACTAGAGTAGAAATGCAACGTTTTGGAGTCTTCTGATTAATGTAAAATCACTTAGGTTTAAGGACAGACCACCAAGTCTGGACCATGGGGTCTGTGTGGTCTGATTTTCTATGTAAATCTATGTAAATCTCTCTCTCTCTCTCTCTCTCTCTCTCTCTCTCTCTCTCTCTCTCTCTCTCTCTCTCTCTCTCTCTCTCTCTCTCTCTCTCTCTCTCTCTCTCTCTCTCTCTCATGTTTCAGTTCCCCCTTCCCTCCCTATCTCTCTTTTTTTTCCTATCTCCCTTCGTTTCTGTCCCTCTCTTCCTTCCTATCTCCCTCTCTCCAAGCCTCCTTTTCTTCCTCTTCCGTCTTCAACTTCTACTTCTTCCTCTTCCTCTCTCTTCCCCTTTTTATTCTGCTTCCTTTTATTCCTTTCTACACCTTCTCTTCTCCCTCAGTTCTATTCCTATCTCCCTCTCTCCAAGTCTCCCTTCCTTCCTCTATCTCTTCCCTTCCCATCTCTCATGTTCCAGCTCCCCTTTCCCTCCCTATCTCTCTGTTTTTCCTTCTAATCTATCTACTTTCATTTCTATCTCTTCCTTCCTATCTATCTCACTATCTCCCTTCCCATCTCTCATGTTCCAGCTCCCCTTTCCCTCCCTATCTCTTCATTTCTATCCCTTCCTTTCTATCTCCCAGTCTCCACTTTCTATCTCTCTTCCCTTCCTATCTCTCATGTTCCCCTTCCCCCTTCCCTCCCTAAATCAGCGTCCCTCCCTTCCCTCGCTCAGCAAAACCCGGGACTGTTCAGCAAGGAGGTTGTGGTCGAGGGCAGAACTGTGTGTCATTTTAATCTATTCTTCCTATATATATATCCTTGTTTTCCCTCCTTACTCTCTCTCCGCGGTTCCCTTTCCTTCCTATCTCTCTCTTTCTATCTGATTTCCTTCTTATTTTCCCTTCCTTCCTCTCCTTTTCTTCCTATTTCCTTTCCTTCGTTCCTCTTTTCTCTTCTTGTCTTCCCTTCCTTCCTGTTTCTCTTCCTGTCTTCCTTCCTTTCTGCCCTTTTTTTTCTATCTGTATTTCTTTTCTCTATTTTTTTTTGTTTTCGTCTCTCTCTCTCTCTCTCTCTCTCTCTCTCTCTCTCTCTCTCTCTCTCTCTCTCTCTCTCTCTCTCTCTCTCTCTCTCTTCCTTTCAATCTTTATCTTCCTATCTCCCTTCCTTCTTATCCTCCCTTCTCTTCCATCTCTTTCTCTTCCAATCTTCCTTTTTTTCTACTCTTTCTATCCCTATCTCTTTGCATTTCTTTTCCTTCCTATCTCACAATCTTTATCTCCCTCTCTCTCTCTCTCTCCCTTCCTCCCTAACTCCCCACGTATCCCTCCTTCCTTCCTCTCTTTCTCTTCCAATCTTCCTTCCTTTCAACCCTTTCTATCCCTATCTCTTTCCATTTCTTTTCCTTCGTATGTATCTTTGCGTTTTCAATCCTTCCAATCTCACAATCTTGATCTCCCACTCTCCCTTCCTCCCTAACTCCCTACGTATCTCTCCCTTCCTCCCTACATCATCCTCTTCCTCCCTTTCCTCCACTCAGCAAAGCCCGGGACTGTTTAGCAAGGAGGAGGTGGAGGGCAGAATCACCCGCTTGCGTCACTACATGGAGGAAGAGGGGCTGGCCGCCTGTATCTTCACCTCCATACATAACATTAACTACTATACAGGTGAGAGAGGGGGAGAGGGAGAGGGAGGGGGAGAGGGAGAGAGGAGAGACTGCTTGCCTGTGTGAGAGAGAGATTGATAGACAGATAGATAGATAGAGAGAGAGAGAGATTGATAGACAGATAGATAGAGTAATTTTGTAAGAAGATGAGAAGAAGAGAATGATAATGATAAAGAAGAAGAAGAAGAAAAGAAGAAGAAAACGAGGAAAAGAGGATAGAGAAGACAAGAAAAGGAAAAGAAAGAGAAGGCGACGATGATAAAGATGAAGAAAAAGAAGAACAAGAAGAAAACGAAAAGAAAATAACAAAAACAACAGGAGGAGGAGGAAAATTTATGAAGAATCTGCAGAAAAAATGAAAAAAAAATGAAAAACGAGAAGAAAATTGAACAGGAAAACACACACACACACACACACACACACACACACACACACACACACACACACACACACGAACGAACGCACGAACAGGACACAATATCATCCCACCTCAAAAATAAAAGAAAAAAAGAAAGAAAAGAAGAGAAGCTTGCAACTCCAGATATTCGGAAAGGCAACTGGACCCGGCTTGCGAGACTCAAGGAAGCAAAAAAAAGAGGAAAAGAGGAAGAAAAAAAAGAGGAACAGGAAGAATATTTGACAGGCAACACTCCTCTTCCTCCTCCTCCTCTTCCTCTTCCTCCTCCTTCGCTTCTTCTTCTTCCAGCTCCTCTTTCTATCCATTTTTTGCAACTTCCTCCTCTTCCTCCTCCTCCTCTTCCTCTTCTGTCTTTAACCTGTACTTCTTCCTCTTCCTCTTCTTCCTCTCCCTTTCTCCTCTCTTCCTCTCTTACTCCTCCTCCTTCGTTTTCTCTTCTTCTCGTTTCTCTTTCTATCCATTCTTTGCAACTTCTCCTCCTCCTCCTCCTCTGCTTCCTCTTCCTCTCTCCTTTTCTCCTCTCTTCCTCCACCTCCCCCCCCCACCCCCCCCACCCCACCCCCCACACACACACATACACACACACATTCTTCAAGATTCGCCGACTGCCTTCCGCTGCACAAGATCTATCAGTGTATAAATCTTCGGATATTGGTGCACAGCGACCTGCCTGTGTGCGTGCGTAGGTGCGTGTGTGCGTGCGTGTGCGTGTGTGTGTGTGTGTGTGTGTGTGTAGTTACAAAAGGTTATGGGTTTCATTTTTTTCTGTCTAGGTAAATAAGTATCATAAAAAATCACCATCTGTGTGTAATATAATAATGCAATCAATCAATGGGGCCATACTCCGGGGGCGCGTCACCTTGCCCCTATTCCTACGACGCAAAGTCTGGGGCTCTATCTAACTATCTGTCTATCTATCTATCTATCTGTATCTCCTCCAAACCTCCTTCTTCTAATATTACTTATTTTTTTCTACTTTTTCTCCCTTTTCTTCTTCTTCTTCTTCTTTTTCTTCTTCTTCTTCTGTTTCTTTTTTTTTCTTTTTCTTTCTTTTTCTTTTTCTTCTTTTTTTTCTTCTTCCTGTCTCTCTATCTATCTATCTATTCAATCTTCCATATCAAGCCACTCTCTATATATCTATCTATTCAATCTTCCATATCAATCCTGTCTCTCTATCTATCTATCTATTCAATCTTCCATATCAAGCCTGTCTCTCTATCTATCTATCTATCCCTCTCTCTCGCCCTTCTGCAGGTGGGTTCGTCAAATGCGCCTTCGGTTAAATCCTCCATATCAAGCCTGTCTGTCTATATATCTATCCCTCTCTCTTTCCCTTCTACAGGTGGGTTCGTCTACTGCTCCTTCGGTCGGCCATATGGACTGGTGGTGACGCCGGAGAAGCACGTCACCATTTCGGCCCTGATAGACGCCGGACAGCCCTGGCGCCGCTCCCCCCAGGCATGTCACCCAGCGTTGCCAAATTGTCGTACTCAATAACGAGATTAATTTGTAGTTATCGTTAAAATAGTTAATTGATGATGTTTCTAGGGAATAATTATGCGTGAGAATCCGGTCAACACTACGCTCTGAGCACGACAATCTGGCAACGGTGGGTGGGGTTCAAAGGATTAGGAGCTGCGTTGCCAAATTGTCGTACTCTTGGCATTCCATTTTCCCAGTTGCTGACCGATAACTATAACAACAAAACGAAAAACATCAATATTCAACAGTTTTAGCACTAATTTTGATTTTCTCACGTTACTTGTGTAGGTACGAGAGTTTGAGGCATAAAAATGATAGATACGATATGTGGTTAATACGATACTTTGGCAACGCTGGGCATATCACGGACCCAACGTTGCCAAACTGTCGTACTCTGCCTCTTATGTTTGCCGAATTCCGACCCAAATCTGCTTTCATCACCCAAATAGCTGCCTTCGTATATGGTTATCGTTTAAATGGTTAATTATTGGTGTTTCTTGGCAACTGTTATGGGCTAGAACCCTGTCTTTCTCACCCTCGCACAAACGAACACATGCTCAGTTTCGTTTCTAGAGTAAAAAGCAAAGCCATTTCACACCACAGTCCATAAGTTCCCTTCAGTTCCCTCGTTAAGGCCCCAATCAAGAATATTTACTCGAATTCACAGGAGACTCGAAACACTGAACCCTCCCTGTCTTTCTCTCACCCGCACAAACTAACACACGCTCAGTTTCGTTTCTAGAGTAAAAAGCGAAGCCATTTCACACCACAGTCCACAAGTTCCCTTCAGTTCCCTCGTTAAGGCCCCAATCAAGAATATTTACCCGAATTCACATGAGACTCGAAACAGTGAACCCTCTCTCCCTCTCCCTCGCACAAACGAACACACGCTCAGTTTCGTTTCTAGAGTAAAAAGCAGTCATTTCACACCACAGTCCACAAGTTCCCTTCAGTTCCCTCGTTAGGGCCCCAATCAAGGATATTTACCCGAATTCACAGGAGATTCGAAACACTGAACCCTCCCTGTCTCTCTCACCCTCGCACAAACTAACTCATGCCAAGTTTCGTTTCTAGAGTAAAAAGCGAAGTCATTTCACACCACAGTCCACAAGTTCCCTTCAGTTCCCTCGTTAAGGCCCCAATCAAGAATATTTACCCGAATTCACAGGAGACTCGAAACACTGAACCCTCTCTGTCTTCCTCTCACTCGCACAAACTAACACACGCTCAGTTTCGTTTCTAGAGTAAAAAGCAAAGTCATTTCACACCACAGTCCACGACAAGTCCCCTTCAGTTCCCTCGTTAAGGCCCCAATCAAGAATATTTACCCGAATTCACAGGAGACTCGAAACACTGAACCCTCCCTGTCTTCCTCTCACTCGCACAAACTAACACACGCTCAGTTTCGTTTCTCGAGTAAAAAGCAAAGCCATTTCACACCACAGTCCACGAGTTCCCTTCAGTTCCCTCGTTAAGGCCACAATCAAGAATATTTACCCGAATTCACATGAGACTCGAAACACTGAACCCTCTCTGTCTTTCCTCAATCGAACAAACGAACACATGCTCAGTTTCGTTTCTAGAGTAAAAAGCAAAGTCATTTCACACCACAGTCCACAAGTTCCCTTCAGTTCCCTCGTTAAGGTCCCAATCAAGAATATTTACCCGAATTCACAGAAGACTCGAAACACTGAACCCTCTCTCCCTCTCCCCTTCAAACCGTTACCAACACTCCCTTTTCAAACACAACAAACACTCACCTTTTTACCCTTTTCTGGGAGGTCCTCGCCGTCTGCTCCTTCCCCAAGCCTCCTGTAGCACCCCCGGACATTCACCTTTCCTAGCCACGCACTCATGTCCCCGGGAATTGAATATATACGAAGAAAACACAAGAAAATAGGAATGCCGTATAGCGGACAACCCACCATGCACCGCCGTCCAGTGTCAAGGATGTGAGTTTCGGTCCGAGTGCTTGTTCGGTTCTTGGATTTGAAGGAGTATTTCTCAGTTTACTCGGTTCTTTCAGTTCAGTTACTTGATCGTTTTAATTCCCAAAAATATGAGATTTAATTAATCGATCGATCAATGATGGGCAAACTCGATCTGTACTGCCTGGGGGATGGGCTGGCATGCTCCTCTCTTCTCCTTTATTGTTTTACTTGCAACAATAAACTATCAATTATTGTTTTACTTGCAACAATAAACTATCAATCAATCAGTAAAGCAAGGATGATGAACTTATTGGGAAGTCACATTATAGATTAACCGCCTTATTTCTGTTTTATTTCAAGCATGAATGATCGAAGCACTGAACGTAGGTCTTTGAAAATAAGAAGGAAAATTAGTATTGTTTGAGATTCACATGACCTCCAGCTGACCCTCCCTTTGGAAATTGATGTGGGGGTGGGTGTGTCTTGCGGTGTTGCCCTTTTTCTTTTCTTTTCGCCTCTTGTGTCATTTTCTCCCCTTTCCTTCCCTTCCTTCCCCTTCCCTCGCCTTTCCTTTCCTTTCCCTTCCTTTCCATTACCCCTCCTTCTTTCCCCATACCTTCCCTCCCCCTCCCTTCCCTTCCTTTCCATTACTTCCCCTTTCCTTTCCTTCCTTCCCCTTCCCTCGCCTTTCCTTTCCCTTCCCTTCCTTTCCATTACCCCTCCTTCTTTCCCCATACCTTCCCTCCCCCTCCCTTCCCTTCCTTTCCATTACTTCCCCTTCCCTTTCCTTCCTTCCCCTTCCCTCGCCTTTCCTTTCCCTTCCCTCCCCTTCTTTTCCATTACCTTCCCTTCCCTTCCCATCCCTTTCCTTTCCTTTCCTTTTATTCCCTAACCTTACCTTCCTTTCCCTCCCCTCCCCTTCCCTTCTCTTCCCATACATCCCATCCCCTTCCCTCCCATTAACCCTCTTCCCATCCCATCCCTCAACCATGCCATACACTGGACAGTATACCCTTCCATCACTTCCCTTTCCTTCTATCCCCTTCCTTTCCACTCCCTTTCTTTCCCCTCCTCCCCTTCCCTCGCCTTCCCTTCCTCCCGATCCTTTCCTTTCCCTCGCCTTCCCCTTCCCTTCCCATACATTCCATCCTCTACCCTTCCATTAACCCCCCTTCCCATCCCATCCCTCAACCATGCCACACATCTCCAACAGGGCAACATCATATACACCGACTGGCAGCGAGACAACTTCTTCCGAGCGGTGGCCGAAGAGGTGGGCGTGGCCAAGGGCGCCGTGGGGGTTGAGGATGACCACTTGACCCTTGAGAGGCGCAACAAGCTGACCCAACACCTTCCCGGCAGCCCCGCCCTCGCTGATGTGTCCCAGGCTGCCATGAGGATGAGGATGGTGAAGAGCAAGGAGGAGATAGCTGTGATAAAGGTGAAGATGATGGTGATGATGGTGATGATGGTGGTGGTGGTGGTGGTGGTGATCTTCTACTTCTTCCCCTTCTTCATTGTCTTCTTCTTTTACTATTTCTTCTTTTCTTCTGCTTCTTCTTTTCCTTTTTATTCATTTCCATCCTCCTTCTTCTTCTATTTTTTTCCCTTTTCTTCTGTACCAGTGAAATTGACGTTGATTCTTCCCTCACTCTCTTTTCTTTGATGTAAGGCACAGCGTAAAACAGTTCCACATTGCTTCTTCTTTTCTTCTGCTTCTTCTTCTCCTTTTTATTCTTCTCCTCCCTCTTCTTCAATCCTCCTTCTACTTTTTCTCCCTTTTCTTCTGTACCAGTGAAATTGACGTTGATTCTTCCCTTTCCCTCTTTTCTTTGATGTAAGGCACAGCGTAAAACAGTTCCACATTGTTCCTCCCTGACCACAGAACAGCACGGCTACAGCAGACATCGGGGGCTGGGCGTGTGTGGAGGCGCTGGGCGAGGGAGTGCCGGAGTACGAGGTGGCTCTGGCGGGCACCCGAGCCATGGTCCGACGCCTCGCTGAGATCTACCCCGACAGCGACCTCATGGACAGTAGGTGGCGGGCGGAGATTAAAGTTCATGTGATAGGATAAAAGAAGTTGTCTGTCTCTTAAATGGAAGGGGGTGATAATTTTGACTTCCTCAGCCATAGAAGAGTGGGAAACACGTACACAAACACACACACACACAACCTCCATTAAGTGTTGTAGGGGCATTTCCTTATCACTTTTGACCCCAGAATGTTTAATTTTTCTCATGTCTTCTCCTTTTTCTATTCTAACGAGGTGTTCAACTTTTATCTCCATCCGTGCTTGAACACTTTCCGATCTGAATTACAATTTTTTCCTTTAATTTTACTTCTTACTGTCTGGAACCATATTTAACCCGGTAGCAGCGACGGGCCAAATTTGTGCCATGATATAAACCCCCCAAAATAAATGATACATAATCTGATCACAAAGGCTTTGATATATATTATGAAATGGTTTGTGTGAGGGGTGATTCTTTCTCATTTTTCTTGCTTAGAGGGACCATTAAGAATCATGATCCCCGCTGTTACCGGGTTAAAGAATGTCTAACCTCATGATAAAAGTGGGAAGATTAATTATTTCACTTCTTCCCGGCCTTCCTTCCTCCCCTTCAGCGTGGGTGTGGTTCCAGTCGGGCATCAACACAGACGGCGCCCACAACCCCGTCACCACACGCAGGGTACAGCAGGGCGACATCCTCTCCCTCAACTGTTTCCCGATGCCACAGGGGTGAGTTGCCGTCCTTTCCCCTTCCCTTCCTTTTTCTGCCATTCCTTTCCTTCCCTTCCTTTCCCTTACCTCACTTCCCTTCCCTTCCTTTTCCTTCCATTCCATTCCCTTCCATTCCCTTCCCTTCCCTTCCCTTACCGTACCCCCCCTTCCCTTCACTTCCCTTCCCTTCCCTTCCCTTCTCTTACCCCCCTTCCCTTCCCTTCCCTTACTTTACCTCACCTTACCTTCCCTTCCTTTTCCTTCCATTCCCTTTCCCTTACCTCACTTTCCTTCACTTCCCTTCTCTTACCTTACCATAACCCACTTTCTTTCCTTCATATTACCTTCCCTTCCCTTACTTTACCTTGCCTTCCCTTCCATTACTTCCCCTTCCATTATAGTGTAACTTGATATCTATAAAGGGTGGGGTCACATGGGGGGACACAGCTGGGTACGGGGGTAATATTTTCTTTATAGTGGAGCTCAGGGGATTCCAACACCACATACAGTATTACCCCGCCTCTCCTACGCCGTGGACAGGTACTACACAGCGCTCGAGAGGACCTGGTTCCTGGGCCACTGCAGCGACGCCCACCTCAAGGTCTGGGAGGGCAACGTGGCAGTCCACAAGAGGGGCCTTGAGCTCATCCGTCCCGGCGCCAAGTGCTCGGAGATCGCCCAGGAGCTGAATGAGTTGTTCGCCCAGCTTGGCCTGCTCAAGTACCGCATGTTCGGCTACGGGCATTCCTTTGGGGTGCTGTCCCACTACTACGGCAGGGAGGCAGGCAAGTGGCAAAGGGGTGCTGGTGGCGTGCTGTGTTGGTGAAGGATTGAGGTTACCAGCTGGGAGGGAGACAGGCAAGTGATGAAGGGGTGCTGGTGGTGTGCTGTGTTGGTGAAGGATTGAGGTTACCAGCTGGGAGGGGGGCAGGCAAGTGATGAAGGGGTGCTGGTGGCGTGCTGTGTTGGTGAAGGATTGAGGTTACCAGCTGGGAGGGGGGCAGGCAGGTGATGAAGGGGTGCTGGTGGTGTGCTGTGTTGGTGAAGGATTGAGGTTACCAGCTGGGAGGGAGGCAGGCAGGTGATGAAGGGGTGCTGGTGGTGTGCTGTGTTGGTGAAGGATTGAGGTTACCAGCTGGAAACCAAAGAAGACCTGGAGACAGTGTGATAGAGGACATGAGAGGGGTGAATGTCAGGGTGGAGGGAGCAGACCAGCTGGGAGACCGACGAAGACCTGGAGCTATAAACGGAAGGAAGAAGAAGGAGAAATATGAACTGCAGGAGAAGGAAAAGAGGGAGAAAAAATGAAAAAAAGAGAAGGAAAAGAGAAATATGAACTGCATGAGAGGAAGAGAGGGAAAAAAAAGAAGGAAGATGTAGAAATATGAACTGTAGAAGGAGGAGAAGGTGTGAAGAGCTACAGAGGTGCGAGGTAGAAGGGAGGTGACCAGCACTGACCTCCAACTCCACAGGTCTTCTGATACATACAAGCATTAAAAAAAAACAGCAGAGAAACATCTACGAAAGACATCTAACTCTCACTCTTTCCTCTACAGGCCTGGAACTACGCGAGGACATCGAGACAGTGCTGCAGCCGGGCATGGTGGTGTCAATGGAGCCTATGGTCACTATCCCCGAGGGTCAGCCTGGGGCGGGGGGCTACCGGGAGCATGACGTCCTGGTGATCAACGAAGATGGGACTGTTGACAATATTACTGGCTTTCCCTTCGGCCCAGAGCACAATATTTTTAAGAAGTAAGATCGGACCAGTGAGTGATTAACAAGGATGACAATATTACTGGTTTCCCTTGAGCACAGAACACAATAGTTTTAAGGAATGGAGTAATGAGGATAAAACGTAGGATAATATTTTCTTGAGGTCCGGAACACAATATTTTTAAGAAGTAAGATCGGACCAGTGACTGATCAACAAGGATGACAATATTACTGGTTTCCCTTGAGCACAGAACACAGTAGTTTTAAGTAATGGAGTAATGAGGATAAAACTGAGGATAATATTTTCTTGAGGTCCAAAACACAATATTTTTAAGAAGTAAGGAGAGACCATTGAATGATTAACAAGGATGAGAATATTACTTGTTTCCCTTGAGCACAGAACACAATAGTTTTAAGAAGTGATGAGTAATGAGGATAAAACTTAGGATAATATTTTCTTTGGGTCCAGAACACAATATTTTTAAGAAGTAAGGAGAGACCATTGAATGATTAACAAGGATGACAATATTACTTGTTTCCCTTGAGCACAGAACACAATAGTTTTAAGAAATGGAGTAATGAGGATAAAACTGAGGATAATATTTTCTTTGGGTCCGGAACACAATATTTTTAAGAAGTAAGATCGGACCAGTGAGTGATTAACAAGGATGAGAATATTACTGGTTTCCCTTGAGCACAGAACACAATAGTTTTAAGTGATGGAGTAATGAGGATAAAACTTAGGATAATATTTTCTTGAGGTCCAAAACACAATATTTTTAAGAAGTAAGGACGCACCATTGAATGATTAACAAGGATGAGATTATTACTGGTTTCCCTTGAGCACAGAACACAATAGTTTTAAGAAATGGAGTAATGAGGATAAAACTTAGGATAATATTTTCTTGAGGTCCGGAACACAATATTTTTAAGAAGTAAGGACGCACCATTGAATGATTAACAAGGATGAGAATATTACTGGTTTCCCTTGAGCACAGAACACAATAGTTTTAAGAAATGGAGTAATGAGGATAAAACTTAGGATAATATTTTCTTTGGGTCCGGAACACAATATTTTTCAGAAGTAAGATCGGACCAGTGACTGATCAACAAGGATGACAATATTACTGGCTTCCCTTGAGACGAGAGCATGATAGTTTTAAGAAGTAACAAACAAGAATACCACTAATGATAATATAACCAGCGTTCCCTTCCATAACCTTATTTTACGGAGGTCAGTTTGGTTTCGCCTTTACGCCGTTTCCCTTACTGTAAAAACTTGAAAAAAAATAAAATCAATAAAACACAATACACTTCGTTTCCCTGTCATGTTGTTCTTAGAGTGTTAAGAGTTGCAGTGTACAGTAGATATCGAATTAAAAAGTATTAGTAATGTTTAAAAAGGGCTATTTGGCTGAGAATTATGTTTTTATGAGTCTTGGAAAATTTACTGATGGAGAAATGAGTTTATCGTATTGGTAGTGTTTTTTGGTAGGGCAACATGACATAGATACCCTTTCTTTCTTTTTACAATCGGCCCTGCGCCTTTTTCACCCTCCCTCTTCACTCTCCTTCATGCTCCCCTCCACCTTTCTCCTTTTATCTCCTTCCCACTCACGGCCTCCACTTTCCTACACTCCCCTAAAGTGGCTATTACACTGGGCATATTTTCCATGGATCTTCAGTCAAACCACGATTTCCGCTAGCGTGGTCCTCAATTGTTTCTTGTTATTGCTGCTGATGAAGATGGTGAGTAATACCGTCGTCCTTCAGTGAAATCTACCATAGCTTTGGAAGATCGCGGACACGTCAGAAAAACACGGAAATATGAGAACGATGCCAGCGGAAATCGTGGTTTGACTGAAGATCCACGGAAAATTTGCCCAGTGTAATAGACCCTTTACTCCCATACATCCTTCTCCCTTCACCTCTATCTCCATGCATGAGTGAGTGTGTACAAGGAAACTAAGGGTACTGTTGGGTGTGTTTATATATATCTTAATACACGGTTTCCTTTACTGTAAAAAAAACTATATAATTGGTTTCACTGTTATGTGGTTTTCTGGTAAGGCAACTGATTATGTACCTAAAAATATTAAAAGGTAGTATCTGGTGTGTTTATATATATCTTAATACACAGTTTCCTTTACTGTAAAAAAACTAAATACTTGGTTTCATTGTTATGTGGTTTTCTGGTAAGGTAACTATGTACCTAAAAATATCAAGGGTAGTATTTGGTATATTTATATAATCTTCATAAAATACATACTACATATTCAGATTAGTATAATGGTATGAGTATAATCTTCATCAAATACAAACTTCGGCCGCCTCTTTAGATTATTTTTTAGGAGCAGCGAGTAGCGGGCTTTTTCTTTAATATTGTTTCCTTTTTTGTGTGCCCTTGAGCTGTCTCCTTTGTAGTAAAAAAAAATAAAAAATAAAAATAAATCATTGAAAACAGTATGATAGTATAAAATAATATATCATCTTCATAACACACAAACTATATATATATACCTCATTCAAAAGTTATCACATCATTATTTACATTTTTATTAGAGTAGAAATTATTGCACCAAGCCATAATTATTCACTACAGATATAATTATTGTGTGAATCCTGCTTCTGTAACGGTTTTGGATTGCATGTGAAGAGATTGTTATGTGAGAGACTTCCAAACAATGACATTTCTATAGTAGTTTTGGAATGCATGTGAAGAGACTGCTGTGAGAGACTTCCAAACAATGACATTTCTATAGTAGTTTTGGAAGGCATGTGAAGAGACTGCTGTGAGAGACTTCCAAACAATGACATTTCTATAGTAGTTTTGGAATGCATGTGAAGAGACTGCTGTGAGAGACTTCCAAACAATGACATTTCTATAATAGTTTTGGAATGCATGTGAAGAGATTGTTATGAGAGACTTCCAAACAATGACATTTCTATAATAGTTTTGGAATGCATGTGAAGAGACAGCTGTGAGAGACTTCCAAACAATGACATTTCTATAGTAGTTCTGCAAGGCACCTGAGATTATTTGTGAGGGAGACTTTCAACCAACAGCAGACACAACACTAAGGTCCCTATTCTTAACCCCTTGACTGTGGATTTCCTAGAAGAAGCCATCACCAGCTACAGGAGTGGAACAAAAAGTGGCTGCTACAATTCATTGAAGAAATGGGAGGGGATATCCAGCACACCAATACCACATGGGAAACACTCCACTATCCACCTCAGTGTTGGAATAGCATCATGCTGGAAGAGAGAGCGATTCAGACAGGGCAATATCCATGACCGTTTGGCTAAGTGTGATGTTCTTTTATGAGTCTTGGGAAATTTACTGATGGAGAAATGAGTTAATCGTATTGGTAGTGTTGGAATAACATCATACTGGAAGAGAGAGCGATTCAGAAAGGGCAATATCCATGACCGTTTGGCTAAGTGTTACGTTCTTTTATGAGCCTGGGAGAAGATGCCCTCATGCTCCACTCACTGCGGCTGTTACCTCCGGCGCCTCCTCATCTTCCTCACCGCCTTGGCCGTCATGAAGACAGCACTGGCACACTCCTCCAGCTGACTCTGCGACGACAAGTTCCAGTTCATGCGAAAGAGGGGACTGCTTTGGACGAGCGGGTTAGTGTTGACCTGAAAGCAAGGAACTGTTTGTATCGTGGAGGTGAAAAGGGAGTGGCGTGAATGGAAATGAAAAAAGAGAACGGGAAATGAAAGAAATGGGAGAAGGGAGAGGAAGAAAACAACTGGAAATGGAAGAAATGGGAGAAGGGAGAGGAAGAAAACAACTGGAAATGGAAGAAATGGGAGAAGGGAGAGGAAGAAAACAACTGGAAATGAAAGAAATGGGAGAAGGGAGAGGAAGAAAACAACTGGAAATGAAAGAAATGGGAGAAGGGAGAGGAAGAAAACAACTGGAAATGAAAGAAATGGGAGAAGGGAGAGGAAGAAAACAACTGGAAATGGAAGAAATGGGAGAAGGGAGAGGAAGAAAACAACTGGAAATGAAAGAAATGGGAGAAGGGAGAGGAAGAAAACAACTGGAAATGAAAGAAATGGGAGAAGGGAGAGGAAGAAAACAACTGGAAATGGAAGATCCAGACGTCCTCTTTGGCTTTCATTCCCTTCCTTACCCTTGACCTGCTAATCTCACTGCAAATAAAATAAATAAACGAATAGGTAAGTTAATTAAACAGCGCCTCGTCACCCACCTCACTCAAGTACCGGCCAGGACACACAGCACGGCAGGAGAAGTTTTTGCACCCGATTTCGACGAACTGGTCCAGCATCATGCGGTAGACGTAGCGATTGCAGTTTTTCTCCAAGTCTCGTCTTGCGTCCCTTGCAGCCGTGTCGCCCGTGTCAAGGTTCTGGATCTGCCGCAGGAGTTGGGGAGACAGGACGGGCACCACCACATCCACCTGAGGGTATAAGGCGATGCTGTGACTAGATTCTTGCTACATCGAGGAGCGAGGAATAATAATAATAATAGGAGTTTACAATCATTCGTTCCAGCACTCCCTCTGAGGTCTTCGATTCCCCACTGTGCCGAAATGTCATGGCGTTTATTACGGCCATAAATGAAGGTAGTTCTGAGGTATGAACCGTCAAGAACCACTAATGGATGCTGCTGTAACTACCTAACCTAACAAAACCCCAGAGTTACTTACTATAGGTCTTGACTCAGAAAATTCATATATGCTTCCTCACTATTGAGACTCTATACAACAAAGTGAGGTCATTATTTGTTGATTCATACTGTAAGGTGCTGGCTATCATGTGTCTGAAGATACATTAAACTTAACCTAACCTAACCTAACAAAACCCCAAACAGTTACTATAGGTCTAGACTCAGAAAATTAATATATGCTTCCTTACTAATGAGACTTTCTATGCAACAAGGTGAGGTCATTCTTTGTTGATTTATACCATAGGGTGCTGGTTATTATGTGTTTGAAGATACCCTAAACTTAACCTAACAAAACCCCAAACAGTTACTATAGGTCTTGACTCAGAAAATTCATATATGCTTCCTTAATAATGAGACTTTCTATACGACAAAATGAGGTTATTCTTTGTTAATTTATACCATAAGGTGCTGGCTATCATGCGTTTGAAGATACCCTAAACTTAACCTAACAAAACCCCAAACAGTTACTATAGGTCTTGACTCAGAAAATTCATATATGCTTCCTTAATAATGAGACTTTCTATACGACAAAATGAGGTTATTCTTTGTTAATTTATACCATAAGGTGCTGGCTATCATGCGTTTGAAGATACCCTAAACTTAACCTAACAAAACCCCAAACAGTTACTATAGGTCTTGACTCAGAAAATTCATATATGCTTTCTTATTAATGAGACTTTCAACACGACAAAGTGAGGTCATTCTTTGTTGATTTATACTATAAGGCGCTGACTAGCATGTGTTTGAAGATACCCTAAACTTAACCTAACAAAACCCCAAACAGTTACTACAGGTCTTGACTCAGAAAATTCATATATGCTTCCTCACTAATGAGACTTTCTATGCAACAAGGTGAGGTCATTCTTTGTTGATTTATACCATAGGGTGCTGGTTATTATGTGTTTGAAGATACCCTAAACTTAACCTAACAAAACCCCAAACAGTTACTACAGGTCTTGACTCAGAAAATTCATATATGCTTCCTTGCTAATGAGACTTTCTATATGACAAAGTAAGATCATTCTTTGTTGATTTATACCATAAGGTGCTATCTATCATGTGTTTTAAGATACCCTAAACTTCGCCTAACATAAGGGTCAATCTGTCTATATCCCCAAAACCTTATAAACCAATCCGTCAAGGTGTCTATCAGAGCAGCAAAGGACGGTAATTATGAGACACGAACCGACAGGAACCACTTATGGATGCTGTTGTAAGGGTCAATCTCCAGCCAGGCCTGGACGTTGGTGTTCTGCGACTCCTGGAGAAGCACAACACGCACGCTGCGGTCACTCGCTGGGCTCTTCAGGTAGGCCACGAACTGTTGGAGATGGACGAGCGAAATGAACGTAAGAAGAAACACAATACCATACAGAAACGTGGCTAGCATGTCTCCGTGCAAGCAAGTTATGTATACTAAAAAAAGAGAAACTAAACCCATTTTAAGTTATCTAAAATTTGCATAGACTCAACATGACCTAAGTAATAAAAAGACTACAATGACCTAGAGGTTGAAAAAGGTTAAGTGAGGTTAAATGACATTGTGTGACATTAAAAGAAAGATGAATGAGCTACAATTCTATCCAGGAAATTAACAAAAGCATGGAATGTGTGTAAGAGAAATGAACATGAGAGGAAGGAAGAAACACGATATCATCCAGAAAAGTGAAAAAAAGCAGGAAATGTAAACAGTAATATCAGGAAAGAGGACTGGGAGGAGAGAATAAATACAATAGCACCCCTCAAAATGACCAGAAGTAAGGAACGTACGAGGCGAAAATGAGCGTAAGAGGAAGAAACAAACATAATATCATCCAGAAAAGTGAAAAAAAGCAGGAAATGTAAACAGTAATATCAGGAAAGAGGACTGGGAGGAAAGAATAAACACAATAGCACCCCTCAAAATGACCAGAAGTAAGGAACGTACGAGGCAAAAATGAATGTAAGAGAAAGAAACTCGATATCATCCATGAAAGTGAAAAAAAGCAGGAAATGTAAACAGTAATATCAGGAAAGAGGACTGGGAGTAAAGAACAAATGCACTTCCATCCAGATAGTGACCCAAAACAGTGAATCATAACTCAATAACATATTACAGTAAAACCTCACCATTTGCGTACATATGGGCAGTCTGAAGGTGCGCAAATGGCAAGCTTAACAACCTATGGGGAAAAATACATATGAGCAGCCACAGCCCAAAACCCCCCTACCAGAAAAAAAAAGGGCATGATGGAGGTGCAAAGGAGAGGCATAAAACATTGAATAACAATAAATGGCAAGACCACCTGCGCAAATGGTGGGACGATGGCCGCAAATTAAGGCCGCGCAGATGGTGAGGGCGCAAATGGTGAGGGCGCAAATGGTGAGGGTGCAAATGGTGAGGGCGCAAATGGTGAGGGCGCAAATGGTGAGGGCGCAAATGGTGAGGGCGCAGATGGTGAGGGCGCAAATGGTGAGGGCGCAAATGGTGAGGGCACAAATGGTGAGGGCGCAAATGGTGAGGGCACAAATGGTGAGGGCACAAATGGTGAGGGCGCAAATGGTGAGGGCGCAAATGGTGAGGGCGCAAATGGTGAGGGCGCAGATGGTGAGGGCGCAGATGGTGAGGGCGCAAATGGTGAGGGCGCAAATGGTGAGGGCGCAAATGGTGAGGGCGCAGATGGTGAGGGCGCAAATGGTGAGGGCGCAAATGGTGAGGGCGCAAATGGTGAGGGCGCAAATGGTGAGGGCCCAAATGGTGAGGGCGCAAATGGTGAGGGCGCACATGGTGAGTGAACAAATGGTGAGGGCACAAATGGTGAGGGCACAAATGGTGAGGGCACAAATGGTGAGGGCACAAATGGTGAGGGCACAAATGGTGAGGGCACAAATGGTGAGGGCACAAATGGTGAGGGCGCAAATGGTGAGGGCTCAAATGGTGAGGGCACAAATGGTGAGGGCACAAATGGTGAGGGCGCAAATGGTGAGGGCGCAAATGGTGAGGGCGCAAATGGTGAGGGCGCAAATGGTGAGGGCGCAAATGGTGAGGGCGCAAATGGTGAGGGCGCAGATGGTGAGGGCGCAGATGGTGAGGGCGCAGATGGTGAGGTTTTACTGTACTTTGATATCAGAGAGGAGATAAAAGTAGCTCATTCTTAACTTATATAAAACTAAATGGTCTGATCTCAGCATTTAAGACCCTCGTTTGGCTATTCTATTAATACATCAACTACTCCATCTATATTTATTTCATGACAGCAGCGCCAGTAAGCTTTTTAGTTCAACATTTACTTCGTCCTTGAGCTGCCCATTTCACTGTAAAAAAAAAAAATACTCATGTTTGGCTATTCTATAATTTATGAACTACTCCATCTATATTTACTTCACAAGAGCAGCGCCAGCAAGCTTTTTAGTTCAATATTTACTTTGTCCTTGAGCTGCCTCCTTCACTGTAAAAAAAATACTTGTGTTGGCCTGAATATTCACTCGGGTCATCGGCAACACAAACAACACACAGGTCGCTAAGTAATTCCCATGCCAGTCCTCCACCTCACCTTCAGAGCCTCTTCTTTGGCATCGCTGGCGTGGATGACGAGCACCTTGGCGACAAAGGACTGTGGCTGCTGCGGAGGTTTTGGCACTACACCGTTCACCTCGCGTATGGCCTCAGTGGTGGTGCCTGTGTTCGCCGAGGCCACCAGCACCTCCCTCGGCCCCTGTATGGTCTGCGTGAAGGTCTTGGCATCGTTGAACTTCTCCATCATTTCTGCGGATGGTGTCGTTCGTGTTTGAGAAAGAGTGATGATCCTGGTTAACTCTTGCATAAGGGATTTGGACAGTATAGGGATAAAAAAACACAAGAGCACACTTTAACCCCTTGACTGCAGATTTCCTACAAGAAGACATCACCAAGCTACAGGAATGGAACAAAAAGTGGCTGCTACAATTCAATGAAGCAAAATGTAGTTATGAACCTTGGGAGGGGATATCCAGCATACCAATATCACATGGGAAATGCTCCACTATCCACCACAGAGGCAGAGAAAGACCTGGGAGTGTATGTTGCCAGGCTACCAGTGAAGGCCAAATCCGTGCCAATTTGCAGCGGACGGGTTAACAAGAGTACAGGTGTGGAAGAAGGACTCACTCAGACAGTCAAACCCTTGCAGGCGGCGCAGAATATCATGGCGTTTGAGTTCCTTAAGGGCCTCCAGCACCGTCTTGAGGGTCAGGTCGCGGTGACGAGGACTCACGGCGAGGGTGTTGAACATCTCCCGGGCGAAGGAGTGTGACCCATACCCTCGGGAGTACATCTCAGACTTACGGCACTTCTGTTATGGGGTCAAGGGGAAGTAGTTTTAGTATCTTGTTGATGTGGACATGTTAGGTTAGATGTGTGAAATGGTTGGGTATATCGTCACCCTCATATAATGATTCCCTAAGTCATTTTTCAACGATTTCCAGGTTTTTGTCTACATCATTTTCAACATGTGACGCCCATTTTTGTAGAGTTGCCTTCACCATTCAGGGTTTGAGTGTTCTAGAATTATCCTTTTCATTTCTGCCTAAATCTTAAGCCAAATGAGATAATGACAGTTCTTTTATGATTTCCTGTAAGGTAGAAAATAATGACTTAGGCGTTTTGTTTATGAAGGTGGCGATATGTAGTCTGGTTAGGGGAAAGGTTGGGTGAGAGCGAAATGGTTGAATATATGTATGTGTTATAGGCTATGGGATGCAGTTTCAGAATTGGTAGGTGAGGGTGAGTCTCTCATAGCATACCAACCCCTTATTTTCTACATTAATATATACAAAAAATAAATATGAAAAGCAGTACACTAATTTCTCCACTCAAACTAATACCTAAAAACAAACACTTCTATCCAGCTCCTCCTCCTCAAATCCCAGTATTCTAACCTCTATTTGCTGGTTGGTGAGTCCGAGTTTTACGGCCACGTCCTCCCACACTTCGGGGTCCAGCTCCTCCTGCAGGCCTTTCATCATGCCGGGGTGCTTGTCCTTGAACGCCCACAAGTTGACATCACAGTCCTTCATCCACGTGTATGTCCTGGGCGATGAAGGAATTAGAAGCATTGACGGAAGTGTAATTTTTTGCTTTCTTTTCTTTTTTTTCTGGGCGATGATGGAATTAGAAAAGCATTGATGAAAGTGTGTTTTTTATTTTGCATTCCTTTGTTTTCTTTTTTTCCGAGTGACTTGGAAGCATTGTCGGATGTACAGTTTTTCTCCCCTCTCTTTTTTTTTCCCCGAGTGACTTGCTAAAATTATATGCATTGACCTAAGTGTATTTGTTTGTTTGTTTTCTCTTTTTTCTGAGCAATGAGGGAATTAGAAGCATTGACGGAAGTGTAGTTTTTATTTTGTTTTCCTTTTTCATTTTTCTGAGTGACCTGATAGAAGCACACACACACACACACACACACACACACACACACACACACACACACACACATGCTCACTCCATTACCTGTTCGCCTCCTCCTCCTCGCGCTGCCTCCTCACCTCCTCCAGAAGGTCCAGCAGCACCTCAGCGTTCTCTGGCTTCATGCTGACACACAAGACGGACACACGAATTAGTTAACACATAAAGTACGTTAATATGAAGAAAAGAAACAAGACAAAAAATAAATTAACTAACAGGAAGAATATTAACCCCTAGACTGTGGATTTCCTACAAGAAGACATCACCAAGCTATAGGAGTGGAACAAAAAGTGGCTGCTACAATTCAATGAAGAAAAATGTAAAGTCATCCACATTGGGAGGGCATATCCAGCATCCCAATACCACATGGGAAACACTCCATATCCACCACAGAGGCAGTACACATTACTCTGAATGCTCTTTTATTATGTTTTATGTTATTTATCTATGTGCTTTTGCTTTCTACTATTCTTGCCTAAACCTTCACACACATATGGATCATGGCACTTACTCCTTCACCTCCTCCTTGATCTCCACCTCCCTCTTGCCCCAACGAGCCTCCTCTGCGTCTGCCATGCCTGTGGTGGTGGTGCCCTTAGCCAGGCAGGGTTGAAGAGAGGGCGAGCTGCGGCAAAAGAGGAAAGTGGGGGTTAAACAAAAGCTAATACTTGAGTCTGTCACTTAATTTCGTTCGATCTCATTTGATTTCTTGTCTTGTTTTTTATATAGCCTATGCCGCTGGGCGAATTAAATCTATTATTATCATTATTGTTATTATTGATGAACCTATTTTCTCTGGTAACCTTTCATGTGTTTGCTTGGCCCATGGACTTGGTCAGCACAAGTATATGGTGTTGTCAATACCTCTTAAGAAGGGTAACGATCTGGATCTTCAAGTCCCTTATGCTCCCTGTCTTACTCTTTGGCTGTGAGACATGAACACTTAAATGGAGACTTGGACAGGCGGACTGATGCCTTTGATAATAAATGTCTAAGCAGAATCATGAGATATTGCTGGAAAGACTGTGTGTCAAACCGGCGACTACTCTGTGAGACTCATTCAACATATATTACCTGCATAGTCCATTAACGCCAACTCTGGCTATACGGGCACGTGGCACGTTACCCTGGAGCTGACCCTGCCCCTCGGGTTGTCTCTGTAAGAGGCAACCCTGAGTGGAGGAGGCCAAGGGTACGCCCACGGAGTCCATGGCTTGAGTAAGTTCCTAGATCCTGCCGGGAGGCTACACGGAGGGACCCCTGGGCTTGGCGTCGTAGGGTGGGCGAGGCGACGCGCCCCCCGGCGTATGCCCCCACTGACTGATTGATTGATTAAACTGACCATTAAACCTGCCAACCTTTACCTGGTCAGGGCCAAGGGCGTCCTCCCCTCCCGGTGGTCCCGTGGGCAGTGCTGTGCGACCCTCGGCCCACCATCGGGCTTGGGTCACACTGGGCTCCCGGACGCTTATTTAAGGTGCCGCCAGCTCCATGGACGCTTGTTTAATGTTCCGGCTCCCTGGCCCACACTGCAAGGCTTTACATCAACGCCCACGGGAGTTTCTGCGTCAGTTTCCTGCTGGGCGACCTCCCGCGACCCGCCTTGTTTATCTCGACTCGGTGAACTTCCTTGGACCTCGAGTCTGCCTTTGTATCGGCTCGCAAATGATTGATTGATTGATAGTTTATTGTTGCAAGTATACAACAACGGAGAAGGGAGGAGCATGCCATCCCAACCCCCAGGCAGTACAGAGTGTGATTATACAACTAAGGATACATGTGGAAGTAGCACCAGGAAACTAAAAAGATACAATGCCATGATTTTGCGTTTCTTCCTCTTTTTGAACACCTGAATGGAAGAATAGAAACGAAAAAGAAGGAGTAGGCCTTTGGGTAGGCGGTGGCTGAGTGGTTAGCGTGCGGGGCCCGCATTCGCCGCGCCATGGACGACGTTGGTTCGAATCCGCTCGCTACCACCTGGGATTTTTCAGTCACCGCCGAGTGGCTTCAGTCTACCTACATGAAGACCATCCATCAACCCGAACTCTAGAAGAAACCGTCCAAGTGAATCAAGAATGAGTTCCGGGGGACAGCATGAGCCAAGCATAACTGCATGGCGCCACTTTAAAAACTGCCTGCGCCCCTGAAGAAGAAAAAAAAATCGCAGCTTCCATACGCAGCCTCCCATAATCATCTCCCATTCCGTATCACAGTCTCGAAGCATCCGCCCACACTTCCCCCTTCCCCCAGGCCTTCACAAAGAACTTTTACACACATTCTCAAACATCTTATACCATTCCATTCATTCCCGTAACCCAGAACTCCATCCCTTCATATGTTGTGTCTGATCTAAAAACTGTCAGTGCTTGAATCTGCAACTCACATCAGCTAATTCCAAAGGCCAAAAAGATATATAATGAGTTCTTTTATTTAGGTTCATGGCACAGAGGCTTTGTCAAACTACCATCAGGGTCATAAAACTACCCCTGGAGAGGCCTGGGACGTCTACGATAAGCCTTGTCAAATGGATGTGTGTGATTGCGTTCCGGATGAAAGAAATGGCATAGTGTGAGTTTGAAGGAACCTTACATGGATGGCATACCTGCAATCCTCCCTTCCCTTCCTTTCTCTGTCCTTCCATTCCTCCCTTTCCGGCTTCCATGCATTCCCCCTCTCCTTCCTAATCCCTTCAGTTCGATCCTTCCCTCTCCATGTTTCTTCCTCCTATAAACTATCAATCAATCAATCAAACCCAACAGTTATAACATCCATCTGGCCCCAATGCACTTACCTGTCGCGAATTGAACGGCCCATCTTTCACTGCTGGGAGTTCGACAAGGCTCTCGCTGAAGAAGGTGCAAGAATCGAGGGTCTTCAGGGCCGCCGCGAGGACTTCGAAGTCTCCCAACGAAGATGAAGAAGGGGATTGTGGAAGGGCCTTAAGGTGTGTCCCTGCTTTGTGGGTGTGGTCGAAACGGACGAGTATAGAGGTTGTATGGTCGAGAAAGGGATTAGTGGTTGAATGGTAGAGGATATATGGTCGAGAGAGAGAGTGGTGGTTTGGAAGATAGGATGGTCGAGAAAGGGCCGGGGTTGACTGGCAGAGATTATGATCGAGAAAGGGATTAGTGGTTGACTGGTAGATATAGGTTATGGTCGAGAGAGGAACTATCAAAAAAAGGAAAGGAAATAGGAATGAAAAAGGAAAACAAATTAGAAGAAGGCAATGAGAAAGGAAAAGGGATTATATGAGAAGGGAAAGGAAATTAATGAAAACGAAAAGGAGAAAAACGAAAAGGGATGGAAGAGGAATGAGAAAGAGAAAAAGGAATGATATATGAGAGAGGAAAGGAAAAACAATGATCGAGGAAGGAAAGATCGAAACAAAAACGAGAAGGGAAAAGGAAAGAATGAGAGAAAAAAAGGAATTATAAATGAGAAATGAAAAGAAATGAGAAGGGAAGGGAAATGAGACAAGTGCTGAACTGGTAGAGGAAAGTGGTAGTAGATAAGTAGAATATAGTCGAGAAAGGTGACTTATAAGTGGTAGATTGGTAGAAAGATAAAGTAACCGGTTACCTAGTCGAGAGAGAGAGAACTAAGACTGGCTGGCTATAGTGCATGGGAAGGAGGTTGATATAGAATTTTTCCTTATGTCAGAATCCGTGAGCGACAGTTGCCAGCTAAAAGTGAATTGTTAGTGAAAGGAAAGACTTCAATATCCCCCATAAGAACGACATTGACGTACTTGTATAATGAGAAACGGAAGATGAAGTTTGATAGGAGGCTAATGCGAGATGATATTCAGAGTGAAGGACATCTAAGAAAATAATGAAGGGCTCGCTATGTGGCATCAAGACAGGAAACCACAAGAAAGAATGAGCAATCAACTTCGACATACGTTTTTTTGTTTGTTTGTTTTTTGTGTGTGTTGCAGGAAGACAAGCAATAGGAAGCATATCAAGACAATTTAATTATTTATATTTATTTTTTTATTCAATTTTCTGAGTAGCAATTAAACGTAACGAAACGAAATGTGTGTAGAAATAGTAGTAGTAGTAGTAGTTGTAGTAGTAGTAGTAGTAGTAGTAGTTGTAGTAGTAGTAGTAATATAAGTGACCACCCAATACGGCTATTTTCTACGGCCCAAAAAAATATTAACCGAGTTTTCACGATAATAAAAGATATGTTATTAAGTAATTATTCATATATTTATTTTTTTATTATTTTTTGTACCCTTACTTACGTTTACTTGTACTTGTGTTTGTATATACCTTCTGTACGTGTTACCTGTTGTGTACTTGTTTACTTACTTGTGTATTTGTGTATGAGTGCTTGTGTAGTCTTCATGTATGCTTCTGTGTACGTATGTGTGTGTGTGTATTTGTATTTGTATGTATTTGTATTTGTATTTGTATGTGTATATGTTCGTACGAGAGTGTGTGTAGTTGTATAGGATTTGTAGGCATTTCCATGGGTGGTTTTCTGACCCTGGTATGACAGTTTCTGCACCCTGAACGTAAGGAAACACTCATGGGGACACGTTTAACCTCTATATTGGCTTCTATAAATAATTGATGAGTCTGTATAGCGTCTGAAAATATCTGTATAGTGCGTAAGTGTGTGTATGAGTGTGTGAGGGCTGGTGTGTTAGTATAGGCCTACATTCACTAAATATACATTCACCAACTTTTGACTATAACTGTAAATATAAATCAGTCCTCCACTCGACTACGTTTGTTCTATTACTAATGTAGCATTCAGTAGTAGTGGAAGTAGTAGTAGTAGTAGTAGTGGTAATAGTAGTAGTAGTAGTAGTAGTAGTAGTAGTAGTAGTAGTAATCAATTAATCGGTCATACACTAGTCATTCAGTCAAGCAGTACGTCATAGTCAATCAATCCAATTAATCAGTAAGTCAATCAGTCAGTCAGTCAGTTACACACCGGTCAATCAATCAGTTAGTCAATCAACCAATCACACACAAACTAATCAGTCAACCAGTCAACCAATCACTTAACCTATGCAGCCAGCGAATCACTCAGTCACACCTCCCTCAGCCTGTCCCTCACGCACGCCTCCGCCAGAAAATACGAACAGTGCGCTAGGGCTGGGGCGGGGTTGGTCACTGTTAGGGCCAGGAGAATGACCCACCACGCCCACACAGACCCGGGGGCACCCACATGAAGACCCAGGACCACTAGAGGCAGGAACACACCCGTGAGAGCCTGCACCGCGCTGAGGGCAAGAGCTGGGGCCGCCCTCGACGACTCCACCTTTACCGAAGTCTCCCATACCACCAAACGATCGAAGTCCTTTGCCAACGAACCGCCTCTTGGGGTCTGGGACGGCGTCTGGGCCACCGAACAGCACTGCACCCCCACGCTGGTCACCTCGGGGGCTGTGAGGACCGGTGGGGGTTCCTGTAGGGTGGGTGTTGGGGGAAGGACTCTCCATTCAATCACTGGGGGACTAGCTTCATCCTCCCCCGTCTGGCAGCCTTGACTTCGAACGTTTTGGTCGGTGCAGAACCCGCTGTGTGCCTGACGTGGGGTAAATGGGTTCAGTATAAGGTTTGGGGTAGAGAACAGCGGACTACAACGACTCGAGAAGGTCAAACGGGTTACATATGAGCAAGAGGAAGAATAAAAGGAATGGGAAAGGAAAAGGAAAGGAATGAGATGGAAAAGGCTTGTGAAGAAAAGGAGAGGGATGAGAAGGGAAAGGAAGGAAGGAAAAAAATAATTCAAACGGGTTCCATATGAGGTTTGGAAAAAGATGAACTACTACCACTACTACTACTAATAATAATAATTTTACTACTACTACTACTACTACTACTACTTCTACCCCTATACCTACCCTGATGTGAGACTTGAGGGAGCCCATATAGATGCCTCCAACGGTGAACGTGTCCTCCTCTAGCATGCTACTACGACGCGAATAGACGGGGGAGGGGGAGCGAGAGCCTTCCAGGAGAGCCTCAGCGTGGAGGGCCGGCTTGGAAGGGCGGCCTGGAGGGGGGCTGCAGGAGGAAGGGGCGGCCACGAGTAGAGGAGCTGCCCAGCGGCTCACCGTAAACATGATAGCCTGTGGATGGGTAGGAGAGGGATGAGAAAGGGATAGGGATGAGAAGGGAAGGGAGGGGATTGAGAAGGGAGAGGAGAAAAGAATGAGAAAGTAAAAGGATAGGGATGAGAAAGGGACAGGGATGAGAAGGGAAAGGAGGGATTGAGATAGGGATGAGAAAGGGATAGGGATGAGAAGGGAAAGGAGGGATTGAGATGGGAGAGGAGAAAAGAATGAGAAAGTAAAAGGATAGGGATGAGAAAGGGACAGGGATGAGAAGGGAAAGGAGGGACTGAGATGGGAGAGGAAAGAGAAAGGAAGGAGAAAAGGAAAGGAAAGGAATGAGAAACGAAAGAAAAGGAATGGTGAAGGAATGGAAAGGAAAGGAAAAGGAAGGAAAAAGAGAGAAAACTGAGCTGTAGGAAAGACAGATAAGGAAAAAAAGGAGAAAATCAATTAGGTACGAAGGGAAAGGAAAGGAAAAGAGAAGAAACGGAGAGGTGAAAGTTGAACCTCAGTAAGGAGAAGATAGACAGACAGACAGACAAATAGATAGATAGATAGATAGATAAATAGATAGAGGAAATAGAAGGGTACAGATGATATTAGAACACTTGCCTCTAAATTATCTGAAGGCTGCGGAGTGGTTAGACGCCATTTGGGGACTTCGCGGACATAGGCAGGGCAGGAGGTGGAGGTGGCGGGAGCTTGTCGCAGGCGCCTCACACCCTGGGCCCACAACACGACTGGGAAAAAGAGGATTGATTGATTGATAGTTTATTATTGCAAGTAAACAGCAAAGGAGAAGGGAGGAGCTTGACGTCCCAACCCCCAGGCAGTACAGAGGAAAGAGGTAGAGTGCAAATACAAGAAGAAGCGAACCAACGGAGAGAGAACATGAAGGGGAAAGGAAAGGGATATGTAAGCAAGAATTAACAAAGGAGGAAAAAGAGTAGGAGAAAGAGAAGACAGACATGACGTAGAGAATAAGGAAAAAAATCGCTCCCAATGAAGGATTTTTAAAACGCACCGCAGAACCACTTAGCTGACCCCACGAAGTCACTATAAACCACTAAAATTTAACCCCCTAAAATACATCATAAAACCATTGATATAAACCATGAACCCACTTAACCATCAAAGTACTAACACGCTAAACCACAAGATAACAATAAAACGAACATTAATCATTTAGTAAACTCATTAAACCCAAGCGAGTTACTAAAAACAATAAAATAAAATAGTTAACCAGTAATTTAGACCATGCAATCACTGACCTCACTTAAAACCAACATTCTAAACCACAACATACCAATAAAACGAATATAGGAGTTTACAGTAGTTTACAAGACTTATAAACCCAAACGAGGCACTTAAATCAATAAAACAAAACAGTAAACCCGATAATATAAACCATAGACCCACAAAACCGCCATTAAAATCACACCTTCAAACCACAACGTAACAATAACACATGATATCTTACGAGACTCTCAAAAAAGACCCATTCATGACTTACCCAGCAGAAGGAGAGGAAGAAACGCCGCCACCAGCACCGCCGCCGCCACGCTGGGATGCCCACAGGAGGAAAAGGAGTAGGAGGAGGAGGAGGAGGGGAAGGTACACTGGAGTCCTTTGCCCATAGCCACGCCCATCGCGCCCCCACACGCCCACGCCGCCCCTGTGAGAGATAGATAGATATATAGATAGATAGATATATAGATAGGTAGATAAAGAGAGAGATTTACATACATTGACATAGATATTCAGAGATGGATAGATAGATAGATATGGAGAGAGAGAGAGAGAGAGAGAGAGAGAGAGAGAGAGAGAGAGAGAGAGAGAGAGAGAGAGAGAGAGAGAGAGAGAGAGAGAGAGAGAGAGATTCAAAACCATTACCAAAACTGTTACCAACTTACCCGCCAAAATGACAGCAGTGCGGGGAGCCAGCACACCTCGTAGCGGCCTGCCCATGACCCGCACCCTCTCGTAGGCAATGGCCAGCGCCCCCGCCCCCTGCACCCCCCACGCCCACCCCCACGACGCCCACCCCACGCTGCACGCCCACGCTGACTCCTGGAATTACAAAGAACGTAGTAGTAGTAGTAGTAGTAGTAGTAATAGTAGTAGTAGTAGTAGTAGTAGTAGTAGTAGTAGTAGTAGTAGTAGTAGTAGTAGTAGTACTTACAACGAGAGAGCAATGATGATGATAATGATAAAATAATGAGGAGGAGGAGGAGAGGAGGAGGAAAAGGAAGAGGAGGAGGAAGAAGAGAAAAAGGAGAAGGAGGAGGAGGAAGAGGATGGTGATGATAGTGATGAAGGTGAAAATTAAAACATCATCACCATCACCACCATCACCACCACCACCATCATCACCACCACCACCACCATCACCACCATCACCACCACCACCACCACCATCACCACCATCACATCTACGAACATTCTTCAGACCATAGCTTCTTTTTTTTTTAGTGTCTTTTCAGTAGACTTTTTTCTCGTCCATTAAAATGATTACCAATTCTGAAAGATGGTCGAGAGAGAGAGAGAGAGAGAGAGAGAGAGAGAGAGAGAGAGTTCCCTCCTTTCTTCTCTCCATTCCATCATCTCCCTTTCCTCTCCTTCTCCCTTCTTCCTTTCCTTTCCTCCAATTCTAATTCCTCCCTTTCCTTCCCTTTTCTCCTCCTCCCTTCTCTCTTTCCTTCCCTTTCCATTTCTTTCCTTCCTCTATTCCTCTTCCTTTCCTCCTATTCTATCTTCCTCCTCTCCTTCTCTTCATTCCTTCTTCTCTATCTTCATTTCTTTCCCTCCTCTTCATCTCCTCCCTTTCTTCTATTCTTCTTCCTATCCTTATTTTTTTTCTCCCTTCTCTTTCTTTTTTTTCATTATATCTTCCTCCCTCTCCTTCTCCGTATTCATCTTCCTCTCTCTCTTAATTCCTTCTTCTTTATCTCTCTTTCGTTCTGTCCTATCTCCTTCCTTTCCTTCCCTTCTTCCTTCTTCTTCCTTCGTTCCATTTTTCTCCCTCTTCCTCCCTTTATTTATCTTCCTATCCTTAATTTCTTCTTTCTTCCTTTCGTTTCATCCTATCTCGTCCCTTTCCTTCCCTTTCTTCTTTATTCCTCCCTTCTTCCTTCTTTCTCCTCTCTCTACTTCCCTCCCTTTCTTTTCCTTTATTTCTCCTTTTATCCTTAACTCCTCTCTTTCCTTCGTTTCATCCCTTTCCCTCCCTTCTTTATTCCTTCCCTTACTTCCTTTTCATTCACCCTTTCCTTTGAACTCTTTACGCTCATCCTTAACCTCCCTTTTCCCCTCTCGAAGTCCTTTTCAATCCCTTCCCTTCCTTTCTTTCCTTCTACTTCACTTTCTCTTTCCTACTCGTCTTCTGTCAGCCCTCTCTCTCTCCCCTTTACTACACCCCTCTACCTTCTCCCTCTCTCCCCTTTCTTCCTCTCTTCTCCCTTCGGCCACATCTCGTATTCATGGATGTTTACTGTGTGCCGAAGGGATAAAGAGAGGGAGAAGCAGATTTGGATTCCCTATAAGTCGGATTTTCGATTTTTCTGTCGTCTATATTTTTCGATCCCTTGCATTCAGTCTGTCTGGCATGGTAGTGTGGTGGTGGTGGTGATGGTGGTGGTTGTAGTAGTAGTAGTAGTAGTAGTAGTAGTAGTAGTAGTAGTAATAATAATAATAATAATAATAATAATAATAATAATAATAATAATAATAACACCAGATATGAGAAACAGAAGCCTTACAAAGTATACCAATCATTTTACCTGAAGAAGGAGAAGAAGAAGAAGAAGAAGAAGAAGAAGAAATAGGGAAAAATGATAAGAACAGCTACTACTACTACTACTACTACTACTACTACTACTACCATTACTACTACGACCACTACAGTCACCACACACATACCTTGCCGCCGTAGCAGTAAGCGAGGGCGAGGAGGAGGACGGGGGAAGCGACAGTCACTTGAAGAAGCCCCGCGGCCGCCTGGGAGCAGAGCAGAACACGCGCCGCTGTGCTGGGGAAGCGTCTTAGGTTTGCAGAGGTACCGTGGTGCAGGAGACGGGCGCTGGTGAGAGCTCCACACGCCAACCCAATCACACACACCACTAGCACCCACCACTCCGCCTCGAACTCCCCAGCAGATGGTTCTTGGGGGGGTTCTGAAGGTGTTCCGAAGTGCAGCAGGTCGTCTGGGAACTCTTGAAACGTTCTTGGTGAGGTCGCGAAGTCCCCGTTAGCTAGTTCTTGAGCCGTTCTTGAAGACGTTACGAAGTTGAGGTCTTCTGGAAACTCTTGAAGCCCTCTTGGAGACGTCGCGAACTCAGCCTCTGTGGGTGCTTGAGGCGTTCTTGTAGACATTTCGAAGTTGAATTCGTCTGGGAACTCTGGAGGCGTTCTTGGAGATGTCACGAACTCACCCTCTCCGAGTTCTTGAGGTCTTCTTAGGGTTGTTTCGAGTTCTTGTGGCATGCTTAAAGACGTATCGAAGTTCTCCTCTTCTTTCAATTAGTTCTGAAGGTAGTCTTGGAGAAGCTGAGACGCTGGTTGGGTTAGTTCCTCCACATCCACTATTTGTAAGTCCTTGATGCTTTTTCTTCGATATCCCGGTGATTCAGAGCGTCAGAAATGGATACGAGTGAACAAATGTAAAGATATGCGTGACTTTATGTGTTTTGAGATCTTCCAGCGCTCGGAACCACTAATATTACGTGCTATGTGTTAAGATGATCCTCTGGGGCTTGTTCTGTGGTGGCTGGAAGTGTGTAAGGTGTGCTGTGTGGTGGCGAGGCGTTCGTGGGGTGAGGCGAAGTTATGCAATGCGGGAAAGGAACGCGCGCTGGACACCTACACGACCAGAGGCTACCGCTCTCTGGCCCTCCGTGTGGGTGGGTCAGAGGCTCCCCCATATCGCACATGTGCAGACTCTCTCTCTCTCTCTCTCTACGTGGCCGCGGGGGCTGACATCTCTCAAAAGTGGTTGGACGCTCCGTTAATAGTTCCCTTTCTTAGCCCGTCCCCTGAACCTGTGAATACCGCGTCGACTGTCTCCCTCCCTCCCTGCCGCACCCTTCCCTTACCTTTACTCGCCTCCCTACCTTTCCCTTCCTTCCATACTCCCTACTGTTTTCTCACCTTCCTTCCTTCTCTTTCCTCCCTTCCCTATTCTTCCCTTCCTTACCTTTCCAATCCATACTCCCTTCTTTGTCCCTCCCTACTGTTTTCTCACCTTTCTTGTCATTCCCTCCCTTCCTTCTCTTTCCTCCCTTCCTTACCTTTCCCTTCCACCCCTACCTTCCATACGCCGTTCTTTAATTGCCCCTCCCTACTGTTCTTTCCCCTTTCCCTACCACCCCTTTCCCTTCTTTCTTCCCCTTCCTTATCTTTGCTTACCTTCCTACCTTTCCCATCCTCGCTTCCTCCCCTCCTTTGCCCCTCCCTAACTATTTTCTCCCTTTCCCTTCCTTTCCCGACCCCCTTTCTTTTCCTTCCTACTGTTGCTTTATTCCTGACTTCCTCCCTTCCTTGCCTTTCATTCGTTCTCTCTCGATCCCTTCTCTATCATTCCCTCCCTTTCCTTGCCTTCCTGCCATTCCCTTTCCCTCCCTTTCTACTTTCTCTATCTTCCCTTCCCCCTTTCCTCCCAACCTTCTCTCCCCTTCCTTTCCCTTTCCCTATTGCTCCCTGCCTTCCCTTCCTTCCCTACCCCTACCCTGCCTCCCTTCCCTGTCTCCCTCCATCTGCGTAAAAAAGGAAGAAGTGACACAAGGCGATATACGATTAAATATGTATTCTTCTGTAACATTATACTTTCTTAGGCGTAACAATAGACGAGGGTGGAGCTACAGACGTATGTATAATAGAGTGACGCTATAGGATGGAGCTATAAACGTATGTATAATAGAGTGACGCTATAGGATGCATCAGTTGTGTTACGTGTTATATATATCAATAGGGCGGGGCGGGGCGGGGGTTGGCAAGACTGCAGCGCATAGGCGAGGAAATAAATAATGAGTAAATAGGAAATGAAATGCATAGAGGAGAGTCTTAGGTGTTCCATGTCCATCTTTTAAATATATATTACTCTATTTATTATTATTAGTTATTTGTTCTGTGTTATTATGATTATTATTCCTTCCTTCCCTCCCTTCTATTCCCTTCCCTCCCTTACTTCCTACCTTCCTTTCCTTGCCTCCCTATCCTCCCTACCCCTTCCCTACCTTTCACTTCCTCCTCCTTGATCCCTTCCTCCCTCCCCTACTGTTCCCTTGCCTCCCTTTCTTCCTATCTCCCCTGCCTTTCCTTGCCTCCCTATCCTCCCTACCCCTTCCATTTCCTCCTTGCTCCCTTCCTTCCTTACGAACAAAGTTAAAAGTGAATGAAAAAATAAAAAAAAGGAAATTCTAAGGTATTCTGCATCCATCATTCAAATATATATTACTCATTATTATTATTATTATTATTATTATTATTATTATTTCCTGTATTAGTATTGGTGAACAGGTATATAGTAAAATTAAAGCGAAAATAAGGGAAGTCTTTGGTGTTTTATATCCATCATTCAAATATAAACTACCATGTATTATTGTTAGTATTTTGTCCTGTATATTACTATCTCTGAGTATCTCATTATTTGCCTTGAATCACCATCATTAATATCATCACCTTTTCCTTTATTGGTATCACTATTATTATTATTATTATTATTATCATTACTTATCCTGTATTTGATTATTATGTATTCATTTATAGATATATTCTCATCATAATTATATATATTTTTTTTTTATTTTCTCTACACTTCCTCATATTTTTTTTACTATATTGATTTTAACCTTGACTTTCTTTATGCAGGTTTTCATAATATTATTCTATGGTCACAATATTTTTTACTATATTGATTTTAACCTTGACTTTCTTTATACAGGTTTTCATAATATTATTCTACCGTCACAATATTTTTTACTATATTGATTTTAACCTTGACTTTCTTTATGCAGGTTTTCATAATATTATTCTACCGTCACAATATTTTTTACTATATTGATTTTAACCTTGACTTTCTTTATGCAGGTTTTCATATTATTATTCTACTGTCACAATATTTTTTACTATATTGATTTTAACCTTGACTTTCTTTATACAGGTTTTCATAATATTATTCTACCATTACAATATTTTTTACTATATTGATTTTAGCCTTGACTTTCTTTATACAGGTTTTCATATCATCATCTTACTGTCACAATATTTTTACTATACTGATATTAGCCTTGACTTTCTTTATGCAGGTTTACATATTATCATCCTACTGTCATTTTTTTATCTCTGAATGTTTTTTTTTTCTTCTAAATACACACAATTTTCCCTTTCTGTCATCATTATAGCTTAGATTTTTTCATAACAGTTTTCATTACATTCTCTTACTAGTATTAATAGTCTAATTAGATTTTTGGAGAGCTGGAATGTATCGTTTCCTCTGATCACAAGCACAAAGATGGTCTATAGGTATGTACTAACCTTATTATCCATATATTCCACTATTGTTTAAATGTGATTATGTCCTTTTACCTTTCTCCCCAAACTGATAAAAAGTTGTCTAATTAGGTTTTTGGAGAGCTGGAATGCAAGGTGTCTTCTGATCACAAGCACAAAGATGGTCTATAAGTATGTGCTAACTTCATTACTGCGTTTATTCGGTTCGTCAGTATTATATTACATTTCTTTTTTAATTCCTGCCGCCTATAACAGACTCTCGGCATTAACGGACTAAGGTTCCCCCCAATCGCTCTGTTATATCGAGGGTTTACTGAATCCATGTATTTCACTATTGATAAAATGTGATTATGTTCTTTCTTCCTAAGCTTCCTAAAATGGTGAAAAGTTGTCTAATTAGGTACTAGGAGGCCTGGAATGCAATGTTTCTTCTTATGACAAGCACAAAAATAATCTAAGGGCATACAAGCCTCATTATCTATCTATTTTGCTATTGATTAAATGTGATTCCGTCCTTTCATCCTTCTTCCTGAACTGATTAAACGCTGAAACCAATCACATTAAATAAGGATACAGATTCATGCCAGCTCAAAATGACTCTTCTGCTTCCTACGTCAACACACACACACACACACACACACACACACACACACACACACACACACACACACACACACTTCCCACACCGTCCTTTTCCTCCCTTCCCTTCCTTAACTTTACTTGCCTTCCTCCCCTACCTTCCAATCATCCTTCTTTTTCCCTCCCCGGCACTGTTTTCACCCACACCCACACCCACACACACTCTTCCCACACCTTCCTATTCCTCCCTTCCCTTCCTTAACTTTACTTCCCTTCCAAGCTCTCCCTTCCTCCCCTACCTTCCAATCACCCTTCTTTTTCCCTCCCCGGCACTGTTTTCACACACACACACACACACACACACACACACACACACACAGCTCCACTATACCATCTAAGCTAAATATAAACAATTAGATGACTATACATGTACACAACTAAGCATACATTTTTGTCTTTCTGCAAGTTCGTCCTTCCTCCTTCCCCTTCGCTAAACTGAGGACGTGACTTGGTTTGTGGGTCATTCTTAAGAGTATAAATTAGTTTCACCTTAAATGAAACAGAAGATTGATGAAAGTAAGAGGTATAGTTTAACATGGATTCTTACATACTTATATATAAAGAAAATTGATATAGAATGCTAAACCTTGCGATACTGATAAATAAATGTAGCAAATCATACATTCTTACACATTGACATAATTTAAATACCAGTGAAATACAGTAAAATGAATTCTGACGTACTCATATATGAAAAAAATTTGAAACAGAACGCTAAACTTTGCGATACTGGTAAATAAGTGTAGCAAATCATACATTCTTACACATTCACTTAATTTAAATACCAGTGAAATACAGTAAAATGAATTCTTACATACTTATATAAAAAAAAATTGAAACAGAACACTAAACTTTGTGATACTGATAAATAAGTGTAGCAAATCATACATTCTTACACATTCACATAATTTAAATACCAGTGAAATACAGTAAAATGAACTCTTATGTATATATGAAAAAAAAAATATATTCTTACATACTTATATATGAAAGAAATTGAAACAGGACGCTAAACTTTGTGACACTGATAAATAAATAAAGCAAATCATAAATTCTCCAAAGTCACATAACTTAAACAGCAGTGAAATACAGTAAAATGAACTCTTACGTATATATGAAAAAAATTATATTCCTACGTACTCATATATGAAGAAAGAATTGAAACAGAACAATAAACTTTGGTGATGATATATAAATAGAACAAAAAGCACATTCTTAAATTAACACTCATGAAATTCATAGGCTGATAATATGAAAGTAAAATAAAATTACTTCTACTTATATATAGCGACGTAAATTGATCACTAGACTTTGATAATGATAAATATAACAAATCATACATTTCAACACATGCGCAAAAATTCTTACTCGTAGATATAAAAAAGGAGAGAACGAAACACTAAACTCTGGTAATGACAACTGTTCAAACACATTCCAACACATTCACAAAATCTAAATATCAATGAATAAAGATCAAACAAATTCTTACTCGTAGATATAAAACAGGAGAGAACGAAACGCTAAACTCTGGTAACGACAACTGTTCAAACACATTCCAACACATTCACAAAATCTAAATCACCAATACAATGAAATAACACAAATTCTTCTTAACCTACATAAAGACCCAAACACCTGCTCTCTCTCTCTCTCTCTTTAGGTGTGCTCAGGAACATGATGGTAAGGCTGTAGACCCAACGTGGTGCGGCAAAACAAAGAAAACACTGACTTGCTCTTCACCCCTTGACTGCGGATATCCTACAAGAAGACATCGCCAAGCTACAGGAGTGGAACAAAAAGTGGCTGCTACAATGCAATGAAGAAAAATGTAAAGTCCTGCAGCTTGGGAGGGGATATCCAGCACACCAACACCACATGGGAAACACTCCACTATCCACCACAGGGGCAGAGAAAGACATGGGAGTGTATGTTGCCAGGCTACCAGTGAAGGCCAAATCCGTGACAGTCACAGCGGACATGTTAAGCTGATATCAGAAAAGCAGGCCACTTCTTTTCAGCCTTCCCCCTCCTGCCACGCATTGCTTGAGGTACATATTCTACACCTAAGTTATCATTTACTGTACATAGAGACTTTTCAACCCTCTTTCTATTGCCACTCAATCCTTGACTTATAAATACATACACTTAAGTTATCATTTACCGTACATAGAGACTTTTCAGCCGACTTGCCCGTGCTTAAAAACATTGACTTTCTCTGAAGCTGATAACAGAAAAAGTAGCACAAAAGTGATTTAATTTCCGACGTACTGTGCGTTAATTCAATTGAGGTATACTTCTGCAGGCACACACACTCACAAACAGAGGACCAGCATGTCTTGAGGTGCCCAGAAAATGAACACAAAATTGATAATACTGAAAAACGTGACTTAACCATGACCTTACACACACACACACACACACAAACACAGATGCTATTTCAGGGTTCAAATATGTCAACTGCATGGCTAGCATTCCTCAGCTACACCCAGCGGAGAAAATGCAAACACCAATACACATACACTCCCTATGGCACATGTGGAATTGAACCTCGTAACTGCATGGTGAAAAGAAGCGAAATTAAAGTACGAATCGTCATCGTAATTCACCATAACAAAACAAATGAAGGAATACCATGAACACGAGTCTCTTATACAATGAATCTCTGCGGAATTGCATCTCTTGAACACAACGGAGGGAAAAAATAATTAAAACTGCATTGGGAAAAGAAGCGAAATTAAAGCAGGAAATTCATTGTCATCGTAATTCGACATAACAAAACAAATGAAGGAATACCATGAACATGAGTCTCTTATACAATGAATCTCTGCTGAGCTGCATCTCTTGAACACAATAGAGGGAAAAAATAATTAGTGGAGATGAACTGATTTAGAAAAGGGAGTGAAAAGTTAATCTCTTATACAATGAATCCCTGTTGAACTGCATCTCTTGAACACAACGTAGGGAAAAAATAATTAGTGGAGATGAACCGACTTAGAAAAGGGTGTGAAAAGTTAATCTGCTAAGTCTCTTATACAATGAATCTCTGCTGAACTGCATCTCTTGAACACAACGGAGGGAAAAAACAATTACAGGAGATGAACCAATTTCGAACAGGGAGGAAAATAGTTAATCTGCCAAGTCTCTTATCCAATGAATCTCCACGGAAATGCTTCTCTTGAACACAACGGAGGGGAAAAATAAATTAGAAGAGATGAAGCGATTTAGAAAAGGGAGTGAAAAGTTAATCTGCCAAGTCTCTTATACAATGAATCTGTGATGAAAAAACTAGAAAAAACACAGACTTACCAATAACATAACCAGTAGAAATGAAAGACAAACTAAATCAAATACAAGTACTGGTGGTGTTACTGGTGGTGGTGGTGGTGGAGATGAAAAAAATAGAAAAAACACACTTACCAATAAAATAACCAGTAGAAATGAAAGACAAACTAAATAAAATACAAGTACTGGTGGTGTTACTGGTGGTGGTGGTGGTGTTACTGGTGGTGGTGGTGGTGGTGGTCATGGCACAGGGAAGGACTGGAGGACTGGGTGGGTGGTTGGTTGAGGGGCAGATGTCTTAGTCAGCCTTAGGAATCAGCTCATTCTTGGTCGGCTGCATCAGTTCCTCAACCACGCAGGTCACCAGTTCGTCAAGTTCAACCTCGAGAGCTGTCCAGTCACTGTAAACACAAGCCACATTGATACACACATACAAAGAAATATAGAGGTTTGGAACAGACTAAGTGAGGATGTAGTATTGGCGAAGAGTGTGCAAAGTTTTAAGGAAAAGTTGCACAAATACAGATACGGAGACGGGACCACACGAGCGTAAGCCCAGGCCCTGTAAAACTACAACTAGGTAAATACACACACAGAAAGAACGATATAGGATGGATAGGATAAGGATAGGAGAGATATAGGAGGAAACAGTAAGATGGTATTGGATGGGAGAAGAGAGAGGAAGAGGGTAGGGAAAGAAATGGATTGCAGGCAGAGAAATGTGAGGAAAAAAACACCTTTGACCACCTCTCTATCCCCTAACCCCATAACTCACCTCTGCTCTGGGGTGGCGCACATCTCTGAGTAGTATTTGATTTTGGGCTCGGTGCCGCTGGTCCGGAGGGTCAGCACGCAGCCGTTGTCGAAGGAGAAGGTGATCATCTGGCTGGAGCTGGACACGGGCAGGACGGCACGCTGGTCGGGCTGAGACGAGTCATACCCCGTTGTAAGGTCCCGCACCGCTGTTATTGGGAACCGGTCGCTACCCACTCTCTTCGGGTACTGAAAGGGAGGGGGCATGTAGAGGGTCGTGAAGGGAGAGGGTGATAAGGGAAGGGAAGGAGGGAGTATGTAAAGGGTAAGGGAGAGGATGATAAGGGCAGGGAAGGGAAGGGAGTCTGTAAAGGGAATTCTTGGGGTACTGAAAAGGACGGGGTATTCAAAGGGTAGTGAAGGGAGAGGGTCAAAGGGAAGGGAAGGGAGTGGGTCTGTAAAGGGAAATCTTGAGGTACTGAAAAGGAGGGAGTATGCAAAGGGTAGTGAAGGGAGAGAATGATAAGGGAGGGAAGGGAGTGAGTCTGTAAGGGGAAATCTTGGGGTACAAAAAAGTAGGGGGTATGCAAAGGGTACTGGAGGGAGAGGGTGATATTGAAAGTAAAGGGAGGGTATATCAAGGGTAATGAAGGGAGGTTTTATTTTTTACAGCAATACAAGGACCTCAAGGGCAACAAAAACATGACACAAAAGACCTTGATATTATGGGTATGTAAAAGTTAGTGAAGAGACAGGAAGCAATCATATGTGAGGGTTAGGTGCTGTGTGGTGCTCCCTCAGATGACAAGGCAAGGGTGGAGACAGAGTGGAAAGTTGGAAAGTTTCATTTAGTCGGCGCAACATCTGTGGTCATATGCCGGAGAGAGACAGAAGGGGAAGGACAGAGTGGAAGGATGTGGAAAGTTTCATTTAGTCGGCGCAACATCTGTGATCATATGCCGGAGAGAGACAGAAGGGGAAGGACAGAGAGGAAGAATGTGGAAAGTTTCATTTAGTCGGCGCAACATCTGTGGTCATATGCCGGAGAGAGACAGAAGGGGAAGGACAGAGTGGAAGAATGTGGAAAGTTTCATTTAGTCGGCGCAACATCTGTGGTCATATGCCGGAGAGAGACAGAAGGGGAAGGACAGAGAGGAAAGTTGGAAAGTTTCATTTAGTCGGCGCAACATCTGTGGTCATATGCCGGAGAGAGACAGAAGGGGAAGGACAGAGAGGAAAGTTGGAAAGTTTCATTTAGTCGGCGCAACATCTGTGGTCATATGCTGGAGAGAGACAGAAGGGAAAGGACAGAGTAGAAGAATGTGGAAAGTTTCGTTTAGTCGGCGCAACATCTGTGATCATATGCCAGAGAGAGACAGAAGGGGAAGGACAGAGAGGAAGAATGTGGAAAGTTTCATTTAGTCGGCGCAACATCTGTGGTCATATGCCAGAGAGAGACAGAAGGGGAAGGACAGAGAGGAAAGTTGGAAAGTTTCATTTAGTCGGCGCAACATCTGTGGTCATATGCTGGAGAGAGACAGAAGGGGAAGGACAGAGTGGAAGAATGTGGAAAGTTTCATTTAGTCGGCGCAACATCTGTGGTCATATGCCGGAGAGAGACAGAAGGGGAAGGACAGAGAGGAAAGTTGGAAAGTTTCATTTAGTCGGCGCAACATCTGTGGTCATATGCCGGAGAGAGACAGAAGGGGAAGGACAGAGAGGAAAGTTGGAAAGTTTCATTTAGTCGGCGCAACATCTGTGGTCATATGCCGGAGAGAGACGGAAGGGGAAGGACAGAGTGGAAGAATGTGGAAAGTTTCATTTAGTCGGCGCAACATCTGTGGTCATATGCCGGAGAGAGACAGAAGGGGAAGGACAGAGTAGAAGAATGTGGAAAGTTCGTTTAGTCGGCGCAACATCTGTGGTCATATGCCGGAGAGAGACAGAAGGGGAAGGACAGAGTAGAAGAATGTGGAAAGTTCGTTTAGTCGGCGCAACATCTGTGGTCATATGCCGGAGAGAGACGGAAAGGGAAGGACAGAGTGGAAGGATGTGGAAATCATGAGTGTGGACAAAACTAAGTGGAAGCAAAAGGACGGGACTCACTTTGCTGTTGCCGGAGAAGTTCCTCATCCGCTCGAACATACAGGAGATGATGTTCTGGTCGTGGCAGATGTAGTAGGAGTTGTTGCTGACATGATAACCGTACCTAGAGAGTAGAAGAGACAGGGAGACATTAACCGTACCTAGAGAGTAGAAGAGACAGGGAGACATTAACCGTACCTAGAGAGTAGAAGAGACAGGGAGACATTAACCGTACCTAGAGAGTAGAAGAGACAGGGAGACATTAACCGTACCTAGAGAGTAGAAGAGACAGGGAGACATTAACCATACCTAGAGAGTAGAAGAGACAGGGAGACATTAACCGTACCTAGAGAGACATTAACCGTACCTAGAGACATTAACCGTACCTAGAGACATTAACCGTACCTAGAGACATTAACCGTACCTAGAGAGACATTAACCGTACCTAGAGACATTAACTGCATTCTAGAGACATTAACCATACCTAGAGAGACATTAACCGTGCATTTAGAGACATTAACTGTACCTAGAGACATTAACTGCATTTAGAGAGACATTAACTGTACCTAGAGAGACATTAACTGTACCTAGAGACATTAACTGTATTTAGAGACATTAACCGTACCTAGAGACATTAACCGTGCATTTAGAGACATTAACTGCATTACCTAGAGACATTAACCGTACCTAGAGACATTAACGGTACCTAGAGAGACATTAACTGTACCTAGAGACATTAACCGTACCTAGAGAGACATTAACCGTACCTAGAGAGACATTAACCGTACCTAGAGAGACATTAACCGTACCTAGAGACATTAACCGTACCTAGAGACATTAACCGTACCTAGAGAGACATTAACCGTACCTAGAGAGACATTAACCGTACCTAGAGAGACATTAACCGTACCTAGAGACATTAACCGTACCTAGAGACATTAACCGTACCTAGAGAGACATTAACCGTACCTAGAGAGACATTAATCGTACCTAGAGACATTAGAGACATTAACCGTACCTAGGGAGACATTAACCGTACCTAGAGAGACATTAACCGTACCTAGAGACATTAACTGCATTTAGAGACATTAACTGTACCTAGAGACATTAACTGCGTACCTAGAGAGACATTAACTGCATACCTAGAGACATTAACTGCATTTATAGAGACATTAACTGCATTTAGAGACATTAACCGTACCTAGAGACATTAACCGTACCTAGAGACATTAACCGTACCTAGAGAGACATTAACCGTACCTAGAGAGACATTAACCGTACCTAGAGAGACATTAACCGTACCTAGAGAGACATTAACCGTACCTAGAGAGACATTAACCGTACCTAGAGAGACATTAACCGTACCTAGAGAGACATTAACCGTACCTAGAGAGACATTAACCGTACCTAGAGAGACATTAACCGTACCTAGAGAGACATTAACCGTACCTAGAGAGACATTAACCGTACCTAGAGAGACATTAACCGTACCTAGAGAGACATTAACCGTACCTAGGGAGTAGCAAATAAACAAGACTAAACAAAAAAAAAATCATGAAAAAACAATCCAATTAACACAACAGCAGAGGTCAGGTCAAGTAAGGTCATGAAGGGTCAACTCACAACTCATATAAACAGGACTAAACCAAAAAATTGCGAAAAAAAAGTCCTCTTAACACAATAGAAAGCCAGGTCAAGTAAGGTCATGCAGAAAAGATCAAGTAAGGTCATGCAGAAAAGGTCAAGTAAGGTCATGCAGAGAAGGTCACATAAGGTCATGGAGGGTCAACTCACAACTCTAATAAACAAGACTAAACAAAAAAATCATGAAAAACCAATCCAATTAACACAACATCACGTCAGGTCAAGAAAGGTCAGCCACGGAAGGTCAACTCACGTCTTGTATATGTCCTGTAGCTTGTCGGTGAGGGTCATGTTCTCCTTGGCCAGGTGCGTCGCCAGCTCAGCAAGGTACATTGCTGCCGACACCCCATCCTTGTCCAACACCTGGGGGAAGGGGGGGCGGGGGGAGGAAGGGGACAGGGGAGGGATGTACTGTGTTAGTATAGTGGAGGGTTGAGCGCAGTGAACCATTAATGAAGTGAGTAAGGGAGGAAGGAAGAGAAAGATGGTGATTTAACACTGAAGGTAGAAAACAGATAAAAACTAGGTATGTATAGAGTAAAGTATTAAGTTAACCCACTAAGTACAGAGTAAGCCATTATGTAAAATTATGGAGTACAGTGTAAAGGGGGTATTACACTGGGAAAATTTTCCGTGGACCTTCAGTCAAACCACGATTTCCGTTGGTGTGGTTCTCATTTCCGTGGTTTTCTGACGTGTCCACGATCTACCGTAACTACGGTAGATTTCACCGAAGGATGACGGTATTCATAATCATCATCATCAGCAATAACAAGAAAAGAGAATAGGAAGAAGCTACACCCTACTGTCCCTATACATTTACTCAGCTATGAGTGTTGTTGCCTGGACCAGGGTCTCCGAGGTCACTTAAATTGAGAAAATACGGGACATGCCTTCCTCGTCTTCTAGACGTAGTTCTTGCAACAGCTGCATCACTTCACTGCCCTCATCTCTTCTTGCAAGCCATTGCCGCCTCCACATTCTTTTCTTTTTCCGTTGCTTGTATAAATTGAGTGTCACTTTGAGTGAAAACGGGGGTGCAAACAGCTAGGGACGCCAGGCGTCAGCCATACTTGTTGTGAAAATGTGTCGGTCAAGACTCAAGACCACGGAACACCGAGAGCGCGGGGCAAGTGTGATTGGAAAACGACGGAAGTATGTCCACGTAGGCAAAAATCAACGCTTTATGAGTGAAGATCCGCGGAAAATTTTCCCAGTGTAATACCTCCTTAACCCGTTTAAGAAAAGGAGGAAAGAAGAAAACAAGGTACTTAAACATAGTATGATTTCTCGAGGGCTGGAAATCACAATCATAAGAAAAAATATCAGGGAAAAGAAGTAAACATTTCCTAAGGTTTGCAAATCATTATTGGGGAAAATAACAAAATTTAATGAGGACTTGACATAATCAGGGAAAAAAATAGGAAAAAAACAGTAAGATTTCATGTGAGACAGAATTCATGATTGGGGGAAAATAGTTCTCCTCGCATTGTCCTTACCTCTGAGCCATTCATGAAAAAAATAAAGGAAAAATAGGACAAATGGAAAAAATAGGAAAAAATAAAAAATAAAAATAAAAAAAATAGGAAAACATAAAACAACTAAGATTTCATGAGCTAAAAATCATAACTGGGATAAAATAAAAAAAAGGAAAATTCCATGAGTGATTAAAATTGAAAATGCGAAAAAAAATCTTGAACTGAAAATTATACTCATGGTTAAATAAGCTCCTTCGTTGGTCCTTACCTCCGAGCCATTCATGAACCCGATGGCCTCCTCAAAGGCAAACAGGACGGTCTTGCCCTTCTGTATCAGGTCATGGGACACGTTGCCCATCCACTTGAAGCCCGTCAGCGTCTCCTGCAGGGAACGGTTTAGGGTCATTATTACCTAGGGTCTCGGTAACTTGACACGATATAGGTCTTTTTTTTCTTTCTTTCCTTGAACTGATTATTTTGGTGTAAGAAGAAAAAACAAAAAAAGAAGAAAAAAAGAGAATGTGGCTAGGATGTCTCAGTGCAAGCAAGTTATGTATGCTAAAAAGAGAGAAACTAAAATGATTCTAAGTTATCTAAAATATGCATAGACTCAACACCACCTATGTAATACAAAGACTACAATGACCTGGAGGTTAAAAAAGGTTAAGTGAGGTTAAACGAAATTACATGACATTAAAAGAAAGTTGAATGAGCTAGATTCTTGAAAGTTTAACCCCTTGACTGCAGGTTTCCTACCAGAAGACATCACCAAGCAACAGGAATGGAACAGACAGTGGCTGCTACAATGCACTGAAGGAAAATGTAAAGTCCTGCACCTTGGGAGGGGATATCCAGCACACCGATACCACATGGGAAACACTCCACTATCCACCATAGAGGCAGAGAAAGACCTGGGAGTGTATGTTACCAGGCTACCAGTGAAGGCCAAATCCGTGACAATTGCAGCGGACGGGTTAAGGGTTTAAAAATAAGTCTACATGGAGGTCAATTCTTACAGGTTAAAGGGCTAAAAATAAGTCTACAAGGAGGTCAATTCTTACAGGTTAAAGGGCTTAAAATAAGTCTACAAGGAGGTCAATTCTTACAGGTTAAAGGGCTAAAAATAAGTCTACAAGGAGGTCAATTCTTACAGGTTAAAGGGCTAAAAATAAGTCTACATGGAGGTCAATTCTTACAGGTTAAAAGGCCAAAAATAAGTCTACATGTAGGTCAATTCTTACAGGTTAAGGGGCTAAAAATAAGTCTGCAATGGGGCCAATTCTTACAGGTCCCGGCCACTCACCACAAAATTGAAACCCTCCTTGTTGGCGATGGCCCTCAGGATCTTGGAGGAGACAGTCGAGGCCACCATGTAACAGTCCTTGGGGGGGATGTGCGGGGAGAGGCGACGGCAGCGCTGCCAGTTCCACCAGCCCAGCAGCGCACCCTCCTCGTTGCCTGTGAACACCTTCCACTGGCCGCTGTGAGGAGGGAGAGATGGGTGGTTAATGGACTCACGAACTCAACCAAATCAATTATACAACCTTACGAGTTCAATGTTCTATTATCTTTTATATGAGAAATGCTTTGTTTTTTGTTTTGTTTTTGTCCTGGAGTAGTTTTCTTTACCGTCAAACCTCACTTCACAAGCTCAGAACCTCAACCAGTAATAACACAAATAACAACACACTACAATATACTTAACAATATACTTATAGGAGTAGTGATTAGTGGGCCTTTTTATACTTAATATACTTATGGGAGTAGTGATTAGTGGGCCTTTTTTCATTATTGTTTCCATTTTTTTGCCCTTGAGCTGTTTCCTTTGTTATATAAAAAAAAAAAATAATAAATAAAATAACTTGACCAACAACAACCACAACACACTGACCTGGGCTGCTTCTCGGCCACCGCCAGTCTGTCAGCGTCCGGATCGTTGGCCAGAATCACGGTGGAGTCGTTCTCATTCGCCGTCTTGAAGGAGAGGTCCAGGGCGCTCTTCCCCTCCTCTGGGTTGGGGAATTTGACGGTCGGGAATTCTGGGTCGGGAACCATCTGCTCCTTCACCGGGATCATTGGCTGGGAGGGGACGGGAAAGTGAACGTACGATATAATAACAAAAAAATAAGGAAAAATGAGAAAAAGAGAAGAAAAAGAGAAAAATAAGAGAAAAAAAAGAAAAAAGAAAAAAAGGCAAAACTGATACAAAGAAAAAAAAAAAGCTAAAAGAAAAAAAAAAGAGGAAGAAAAAAAAATAAGGAGTGAAATTTCTCTGTTGATTTTAAAAGTGAAGTTACGTTACTGTTTTTGAGAGTGGAGGAGCGAGGTAACTATTGATTTTAAAAGTGAGGAAATGACACAAGTAAAGTTTCTCCATTGATTTTAAAAGTGAAGTTACGTTACTGTTTTAGAGAATGAAGAAGTGAGGTAACTGTTGATTTTAAAAGTGAGGAAATGACACAAGTAAAGTTTCTCCATTGATTTTAAAAGTGAAGTTACGTTACTGATTTTGAGAATGAAGAAGTGAGGTAACTGTTGATTTTAAAAGTGAGGAAATGACACAAGTAAAGTTTCTCCATTGATTTTAAAAGTGAAGTTACGTTACTGATTTTGAGAGTGGAGGAGCGAGGTAACTATTGATTTTAAAAGTGAGGAAATGACACAAGTAAAGTTTCTCCATTGATTTTAAAAGTGAAGTTACGTTACTGTTTTTGAGAGTGGAGGAGCGAGGTTACTATTGATTTTAAAAGTGAGGAAATGACACAAGTAAAGTTTCTCCATTGATTTTAAAAGTGAAGTTACGTTACTGTTTTAGAGAATGAAGAAGCGAGGTAACTGTTGATTTTAAAAGTGAGGAAATGACACAAGTAAAGTTTCTCCATTGATTCTAAAAGTGAAGTTACGTTACTGTTTTTGAGAATGAAGAAGTGAGGTAACTATTGATTTTAAAAGTGAGGAAATGACACAAGTAAAGTTTCTCCATTGATTTTAAAAGTGAAGTTACATTACTGATTTTGAGAGTGGAGGAGCGAGGTTACTCTATTGATTTTAAAAGTTTGTGTTCTTCTTACGATCGGTGTTTAGTCTGTATCTTTCCATTGGTCTCCCAACTCAACCCTCATCTACATAACCCTCCTCATCCCTGTACCCTAATGAAGATGAACGAAAAGACAGACACGCACTTTAAGACACACTCAAATCCACACACATTTTAAATCCACACACACACACACATACACACACCATAAAAAGGACTCACACACACACATACATACACACCATTAACGAAAAACTCAAAACACGCACACACACACACTCACCTTAAACCCACATATCCTGAAGGCCTCCACCATATAGTCATGCGAGACGCCGTGCATGGCCGTGACGGTGAAGTTGATCGGTGAGGCTGCGTTCATCTCCTTGTCCAGCATGGAGGCCGAGAGCTTGGCGAAGTATTTCCCCGACATCTCCTTGAGGGGATCGCTAAGCCTGGGGTCTGCTGTGGCCTTCTCCGTGTCCCAGGCATCCTCCCAGGGCTCCAGGTTCTCCTCGATGCTTTGCTGGATTCCGCTGTCGTGTGGAGGGATGATCTGGGAAGGATTTGCAGTATTAGTGAAGGGAAAGGTCTCGATCTATACAGAGATGAAGAACGTTGACCAGTGTCTTCATCCTGTTCAACCTCATAAGGGGGAATATAGGTGTTAAAAGGAAAGCTAAAAGGATGGAAAAAGAAGGAGGAAATAAAAGAGGAAGGAGAAATCTAAAAAATAAGGAAAAATGAAAAAAAAAGAAAAGAAAAAGAAAAGAAAACCATTGCGAATAACAAAACAGTAAAAAAAAAAATAAAGGGACACAATAGAACGATAAGTAAGAAAAAAAATAACACGGTAAAAAAAATAAAACAGTAAGAATAAAAAGAAGAAAAGAAAAAAGATAAAGAAAAAAAGAAATAGAAAATGTTGAAAGGAAAACAAAAAAAAAGAGGAAATAAAAGAGGAAGGAAAAAAACAAGGAGAATTGAGAAAAAAAATAAGAAAAAGATAAAAGAAAAAAATATATAAATGTCAAATAATAAAACCGTAAAAAAATAAATAAATAAATAAACATTGACCCACCTGCGCACCATTCCCCCAGTAGACCTTATAGCCATTGTCCTCCTTGGGGTTGTGGGAGGCAGTGACCATGACCCCCGCGGCCGCCCCGAGCTGCAGCACTCCGAAGGGCACGAAGGGGGTGGGCACGATCTTGCTGTAGAGGAACACGGGCACCCCAGCGCTGAGGAAGGCCGCCGCTGCTAGCCGGGCAAACCTGAAGGAGGGGAAGAAGAAGGGGAGGAGGGGGTGAATGGCGGGGAAGGAAAGGGGAGAGGGTGCAAAGGAGGAGAGGTAGATGGGGGGGAAAAGGGTGTATGAAGGAGGGGCGAAGGAGATGAAAGAAGGGGAGGAGGGGATGAAGCAGGGGAGGAGGGGGTGAATGGTGGGGAAGGAGGGGGTGAATGGAGGGGAAGGAGATGAAAGAGGGGGAGAGGAAGGGGATAAAAGAGGGGAAGGAAGGGGCAAAAAATGGTATATGAAGTAAGGGATGGAGGAGGAGGTGCAGAAGGGAGGAGGAGGAGGTGAAAGAGGGGATGAAGGAGGGGGTGAAGGAAGGGGGGAAAGAGGGAGGAAGAAGAAGGAGGACATGGTGGGGGGGTCCTATACTGCATTATACATTTTATTTATTTACATTCAATATTGTATCTATTTAATTATCTATCTCTATATCAGTATTTATTTATTTGCAAGTTATTCAGATTATTCTTCTCTTTAATCTGTATATAGTATGTAGTTGAATTGAGATATGGTAACAGTGTAGTAGTAGTAGTAGTAGTAGTAGTAGTAGTAGTAGTAGTAGTAGTAGTAGTAGTAGAAGCATGATTGTCAATACACTCAGAGGATTATGGGCATACACACAATGGTAACAGTCCTTGCATGAACCTCAGGAGCAAGGAGGAGGAGGAGGAGGAGGAGGAGGAGGAGGAGGAGGAGACAATGGAGAGACAGGAATATAAGGAGAAGGAGGAAAACAAGTGAGCAACGATGGAGAGATAAGAGAAGGAGGAGGAGGAGGAGGAGGAAGAGAAGGAGAAGGAGGAGGAGAAGAAAGAGGAACCATAGAGAGACAGGAAGAGGAAGAAGAGGAAGAGGAGAAGGAAGAATAAGCAAGCAACAATAAAGAGAGAAAGCATCCGAAAAAGTTAACCAGAGTCAAAGGCATACACCATAACTACACACGGCCTCAGCGCTCAACTCCATCACACTATCCCCTCGAGGTTACACACACAGATATAATCACTCATTAAGTCTGGACGCACCTGTGACTGTTGTGCCGGCTGTCATGGCCTATCACGATGCCCTTGTTCTTGGCTTCCGGGTTCACCTTCACTAGGTACTTGCCGAGGCCCTGCGGATGGAAAGCCAGGGAGGGAAAACGATAAATGGTGGCAGCAGAATGGGATTGTGGGATAATGTTAAATTGTTTGTGGTTTTGCAGTGGGATTAATGACTCTCTCTCTCTCTCTCTCTCTCTCTCTCTCTCTCTCTCTCTCTCTCTCTCTCTCAATATGTCTATCTATTCATCTATCTTACTATCTATCTTTAATATGACAGTATCTACGCTAATATTATCTTTATTATGTCATTTGCTCCACTCATGAACCAAGGGCATTAACACATTCTGTATTTGACAAATATACAAGTACTCTCTCTCTCTCTCTCTCTCTCTCTCTCTCTCTCTCTCTACTAATACCTCTCCTTTATCTGTCTAACCATCTATCAAGCAATCAATATACCTATCTATCTACCTATCTCCCTCCCTCTCTCTCACCTGCGAGGTCTGGATAATCACGAGGTCGTTCATCTGGGCATAGCCTGTTCCCATACGCCCTCGAAGCCCCGCCGTGCCGAAGACCATGCGGCTTCCCAAGAGTCGCTCCACCTCCCCGATCTCGCCCTGAGCCACGAGGTCCTTGAGTTCCTCGCGGGTCTTCTCATTCTGGGGATAGAGAGTAGTAGTAGTAATAGTTTATTTTTGACTGTACAAGAAGGGAGGAGGAAGGTACTTGCTGGCCTTCCCCTACACAAGAAGAAAATAAAATGAGATGAGGAGTACATTGCTAAGGCACTAGATGAGAGTGTATACAGAGAGAGTGAGTCCTTCAAGTAGAATAGTGCAGAAATCACAGCCTTGTATTGTATGGCAGTGAGTATTATTCAATATTAGTGAACGTATCGGGTTCCCAAAGAGACAATTTCCCAAGATCACAGAGACGATTAACTGGGGTGAATTAATTTACGTAGAGGAGGAGGAAGAGAAGAGGAAGAGAAGAAGAGGGAAGGAAGGGAAAAAAGAAGTAGAGAGGAAAAAGAGAAGAGGAAGAGAAGGAGAGGGAAAGAAGGGAAAAATTAAGGAAGTAGAGAGGAAAAAGAAAAGAGAATAGGAAGAGAAGGAGAGGGAAGGAAGGGAAAAAGGAAGTAGAGAGGAAAAAGAGAAGAGAAGAGGAAGAGAAGGAGAGGGAAGGAAGGGAAAAAGGGAAGTAGAGAGGAAAAAGAAATAATCCATAAAAAAGGAGAAATAAAGAAAAGGGGATGCAGAGAAGAGAGAAGGGAGAAGAAAGGAGGGAAAGGGAGGGAAAGGAGGAACGGAGAGAAGAGAAGCGAAGAAGGTTTTCCCGTCCAAGGTGTAGATATCAGGTAAAATTCTCACTGGGATAAAAAAAAACTACATGAAAATCCTACGAACTTCTACGAAAGGCTTTTTAAACAGGGAAACTAAGGCCCCAAGAGGTTTAAAACTATGGGCTATATACCCTATGGTCCAGATTTGGTGGTGTTCCTTATTAAATCTAAAGGAAACGCCAATATATGTGAGGTCAGTGTGTAGGAACTGTTTGGGAACGTGAAATAACTGCATGGCCTATCACGTCTACACACACACACACACACACACACACGAAAAAAAAGGTGACATTACATTTTCCTGGTCATGGTTTAGAAGGAAAAAATATAATGACTCTCTCTCTCTCTCTCTCTCTCTCTCTCTCTCTCTCTCATTATCGTCTCTTCTTTTCTTCCCTCTTCTCCTCCTCCTCCTCCTCTTTCCTCACACCTGTACACAGACTAATGATATATATTTTTTTTTTTACTTTTCCTAATAATATGAATACAATATTTTAAATTATCATGAATATTATTGTTATTGTACCTACTATCATTATTGCTATCGTGTGTGTGTGTGTGTGTGTGTGTGTCGCTTCGCTAGACATAGGTACCGTATCTCTCTCGCTCTCTGTGCCAATAAGTATTCAAGGGCAAATCTGTTGACATGAATGACCACCACCACCTCCACCTCCATATCATCACCACCACCACCATCACCTAGTAGTAGTAGTAGTAGTAGTAGGAGGAGGAGGAGGAGGAGGAGTGATAGTGCAATATACCCTTACTCAATCTTTACCATCTCTCTCTCTCTCTCTCTTTCTCGTGCTTGTTGCCGGCCAGTATTGCGTCATTTGTTTACGTTCGAGAGCGGCGACAAACACCCTCTGATGTTGATTATGGAAGTGGGGCCCCGCAGAATATGTGTGTGTGTGTTGTTTGGTAGAAGGAAACCATATAAAAAGACAAAATATATACAAGGACAAAATAAATGAGAACTATAAGGGATTAGGTTCATATTATACGTATTTATTTATCTATTTCCCACATTCAGAGTCGCTGGAGGAGAGAGAGAGAGAGAGAGAGAGAGAGAGGATATACAGTTTACTTTATTATGTAAATATTTAAGATATCAAGTGTGGCTTGCAGGAAGAAAATAAGGAGAACCATATTGCATAACGTAATGATTCTCTCTCTCTCTCTCTCTCTCTCTCTCTCTCTCTCTCTCTCTCTCTCTCTCTCTCTCTCTCTCTCCACATGTGTTTGGCTATTCGCAATCAACTTCGTACCATTAGGGCTACACACACACACACACACACACACACACACACACACACACACACACACACACACACACACACAAGATAACAGTCTTTGCATAGCATGTAAGATGTCACTCTGATAAGAGATTATGGAGATTAGAGAGAGAGAGAGAGAGAGAGAGAGAGAGAGAGAGATAACACCCCCACCTTCTCTTGAAAAGGCAAAGTGTGGATTCTCTCTCTCTCTCTCTCTCTCTGTTTTTTATTTCATTTCTTGCGTGCATGTGTGTGTGTGTGTGTGTGTGTGTGTGTGTGTGTGTGTGTGCGTGCGTTCCGTAATTAACAACACTGAGTGCGTGCATAGATGTTTGTGTGTGTGTGTGTGTGTGTGTGTGTGTGTGTGTGTGTGTTTCCATTTCATACTATATAATAAAGTCAAGCTCGTAACGTTCCAGTAAACACTTTTAATGCATTGTATCACGTACTCTTCATTTATCCATATATACGTGAACAAATCCTTAAACCTTATATGAGGTATATATATAGTACTTATTTATATATTTTTTTGTGTGTGAATATTACCTGTATAACCTAAACCTACTACCACCACTACTACTACTACTACTACTACTACTACTACTACTACTACTACAACTCGAACCTTCCAGAAATAACTAGATAGGGTCGGTTCGTGGGTTGGTATCTTCTTAGGCCTGAGATTAACGTGTCTGTCTGTCTGTCTAATAATGGGGGAGGAGGGAAGGAAGACTGGCTGGCTAGGAAGAGGAAAAGAGTGTACGTGGCGTGATGTGCGTGCGTGCGTGTGTGTGTGTGTGTGTGTGTTTTATTAATCATATAGATGCTGACTGGAGCACTTGCAAGAAGAGATGAGGTGCCGAGGAATGTTATGACTGTGTGTGTGTGTGTGTGTGTGTGTTTAGAATAGGTCTGTGTTGCTGTTATTTATTCATTTATTCAGTTCTCCTTTGTTGTACCTGCAAAAATAAACTTATCAATCAATCAGTTATTTATTCTGATAACTCACACATACCTATAACTGTCACACTATAATATTTTTCCTTATTCTGACATTTATTTACGCTTCATACTGGCCTCGATCTATACAAACTCAGCTCCACATATATTTTTAAGCGCCACGGGCTCCCATTACGATTATATATATTTTCAAAGGCCACATAGAAGACCTTAATTAAGTGGAGGGTCATTTAAGTTCTCCTCATTCTGGCAAGTTCACGCTTCACAGAGGCTTTCCTATACTATACACACTGAGCACAATTGCGTAAGTGTAAAATAAATAAGTAAATGAATAAAAAGGATCATTTGTTTCTTATATTCTACACGTGGGAAAAGAAAATCATTCACATTATCATATTTCTCCTTATTCTGGCTTACTTCACGCTTCACACTGGCTTCCCTATGCACACTAACACCTGTCTTTACCTAACTTTGGGGGCACTATTGCGTAAGAGTAAAAAAAAGTCATTTGTTTCTGATATTCTACACGTGGAAAAAGAAAATCATTTACATTTTCATATTTCTCCTTATTCTTGCATACTTCACGCTTCACACTGGCTTCACAAACACCTATCTTGACCTAATTTTGGGGGCACTATTGCGTAAGAGTAAAAAAAGGGTCATTTGTCTCATATTCTACACTGGGGAAAGAAAAACTGTCACTGTCATATTTCTCCTTTTTCTTGCATACTTCACGCTTCACACTGGCTTTCCTATGCACACTGACATCTATTCTTTAAATAACTTTCGGGTATTATTGCGTAAGAGTAAAAAAATAAAACGTAAGGGTCATTTAAATTGTTTCTCATATTCTACACGTGGGAAAGAAAAACTGTCACATTATCATATTTCTCCTTTTTCTGGCATACTTCACGCTTCACACTGGCATTTAAACGTATACTGACGCATTATATACACCAATCTTACTTAATTTATTCTTGCGTAAGGCGTAAAATCCAGCTGTTTCTTGCTTTTGTTTACATTTCACAAGAGAAGAAAAATACTCGTCATTTTACCTAATTTCTACTTATTCTGATATATTTCCCATTTCACACTGGCTTTCAAACATACACTGACAGTTATTCTACACCTGGACAACGTGGTATTCTTCTGTAAAGCGTAAAAACGTAAAAAAAGGGTCATTAGTGTGAGTTCGATAGCATGCAGGAAGGGAAACCACCTGTCATTTTCGCTGATTCCTCCTTATTCTGATAGATTTCCCGCTTCACACTGGTCTCCATACACACACTGACATCTATTCTACACCTAAATAACGTGGTATTCTTCTGTAAAGCGTAAAAACGTAAAAAAAGGTCATTAGTGTGAGTTCGATAGCTTGCAGGAAGGGAAACCACCTGTCATTTTAGCTGATTCCTCCTTATTCTGATAGATTTCCCGCTTCACACTGGTCTCCATACATATACTGACATCTATTCTACACCTGAACAACGTGGTATTCTTCTGTATAGCGTAAAAACGTAAAAAAAGGGTCATTAGTGTGAGTTCGATAGCATGCAGGAAGGGAAACCACCTGTCATTTTCGCTGATTCCTCCTTATTCTGATAGATTTCCCGCTTCACACTGGTCTCCATACATATACTGACATCTATTATACACCTAAATAACGTGGTATTCTTCTGTATAGCGTAAAAACGTTAAAAAAGGATCATTAGGTAAGGTTGGTTGCATGAGGAAAAGAAAAACCACCTGTTATTTTACCTGATATCTCCTTATTCTGATATATTACCTGCTTCACACTGGCTTCTAAATAAACACTGACATCTGTTCTTTACACATACAACGTAGTATTCTTCTATATAGCGTAGAAACGTAAAAAAAAGGTAATTAGTTAGGATTGGTTGCACGAGGAAAAGGAGAAACACCTGATATTTTACTTGATTCCTCCTTATTCTGACATATTTCCCGCTACACACTGGCTTCTAAATAAACACTAACATCTATTCTTTACACACACGACGTAGTATTCTTCTATATAGCGTAGAAACGTTAAAAAAAGGTCAATAGTTAAGATTGGTTGCACGGGGAGAGGAAAACCACCTGTCATTTTACTTGATTTCTCCTTATTCTGATAGGTTTCATACTTCACAATGGCTTCTAATTAAACATCAATACCTATTCTTTACACACACAACGTAGTATTCTTCTATATAGCGTAAAAACGTTAAAAAAACGTCATTAGTTAAGATTGGTTGCAAGGGGAGAGGAAAACCACCTGTCATTTTACTTGATTTCTCCTTATTTTGATAGGTTTCATACTTCACACTGGCTTCTAAATAAACATCAATACCTATTCTTTACACACACAACGTAGTAATCTTCTATATAGCGTAAAAACGTTAAAAAAGGGTCATTAGTTAAGATTGGTTGCAAGGGGAGAGGAAAACCACCTGTCATTTTACTTGATTTCTCCTTATTCTGATAGGTTTCATACTTCACAATGGCTTCTAATTAATCATCAATACCTATTCTTTACACACACAACGTAGTAATCTTCTATATAGCGTAAAAACGTAAAAAAAGGGTCATTAGTTAAGATCGGTTGCACGAGGGAAGCGGAAAACCACCTGTCAATAAACCAAATCTACCTGTCTGGGGTCACTACTCACCTTGTCCCGCTTGAGCCACTCCTCCACCAGCTTATTGAGGGCAGGATTCCCCGTGTCAAAGGTCATCTCGCACATGTTAAGGTCCTACAGCGTGTCACAGGATCAAAGGGATGAGCACAACCTCCCTCTCTACCGGCAGCCGCAGCACTGAGCTAGCAGCCGACGCACACAATTCCTTCAATAACGCCGTAGTTCCAACACTTTTATCTCTGTGGCATTGAGGTGATCACTGTCAAGGCCGTGGGCAGGGTTAGGGCACAGTCAGGGGCCTTGAGGTGCATGGGAAAGGTGGATTTAGGAGGATTTCAGTGATTGCAAGATGGGTTCGCTCTTGTTTTGGGTTCTTGAAGGTCGAGAAAAAGGTCACACTTCTGTCCCTCCTCAAGGTGACCCGTTTTGGAGGTTTAGACGTCTTGAAATGTAGGAAAAAGGTGGATTTGAGGCATTTTCAAGGTTATTTCGCTTTCGTTTTGGGTTCTTGAAGGTCGAGAAAAAGGTCACACTTCTGTCCCTCCTCAAGGTGACCCGTTTTGGAGGTTTAGTCGTCATATAATGCAGGAAAAAAGGTGGATTTGGGAGGATTTCAGTGATTGCAAGATGGGTTCGCTCTTGTTTTGGGTTCTTGAAGGTCGAGAAAAAGGTCACACTTCTGTCCCTCCTCAAGGTGACCCGTTTTGAAGGTTTAGACGTCTTGAAATGTAGGAAAAAGGTGGATTTGAGGCATTTTCAAGGTTATTTCGCTTTCGTTTTGGGTTCTTGAAGGTCGAGAAAAAGGTCACACTTCTGTCCCTCCTCAAGGTCACCCGTTTTGGAGGTTTAGACGTCTTAGAATGCAGGAAAAAGGTGGATTTGGGAGGATTTCAGTGATTGCAAGATGGGTTCGCTCTTGTTGTGGATTCTTGAAGGTCGAGAAAAAGGTCACACTTCTGTTCCTCTTCAAGGTGACCCGTTTTGGAGGTTTAGACGTCTTGAAATGTAGGAAAAAGGTGGATTTGAGGCATTTTCAAGGTTATTTCGCTTTCGTTTTGGGTTCTTGAAGGTCGAGAAAAAGGTCACACTTCTGTCCCTCCTCAAGGTCACCCGATTTGAAGGTTTAAATATTACCCGGGGTTTTAAAATGCAGGAAAAAGATGGATTTAGTATAATTTGAGGCATTTTCAAGGTTATTTCGGTCTGTTTTGTGGGTTTGGAAGGTCGAGAAAAAGGTCACCCTAATATTCTGTCCCTCCTCAAGGTGACTCGATTTACGATGCGCGATAAAGGTATATTTGGGATTATTTAAGGTATTTACAAGGTTTTTCTACATTGGTTTAGTGTGTGAAGGTCAAGAAAAAGGTCACACGTACTTCTGTCCCTTTTCAAGTTTACTCTATTTGGAGGTTTAAACATTACCCGGGATCTTATAATACATGAAAAAGTTATATTAGGGGGAATTTAAGGCATTTACAAGATTATCTCTCATATACTGTAGTGTCTGAAGGTTAAGAAAAAGGTCACACTTATTCCTCGATTTAGAAGACTCAGTTTGAAAGGTCAGAGCACAACATGGGTCATATAATGCATAAAAAAGGTACATTTGAAAGAATTTAAAGCATATACAAGATTATTTCGCCAATGTATTCGTTATAAAGGTCAGGGTTCGAAAAGGTCAAACTGAAGGCACTTATCTTGAAGTTGGCTCAGTTTGAACATGGTCTTATAATGCATGTAAAATTTATATAGTGAATAATCTAAGGCATATACAAGGTCATTTCACCCTTATTTTGGTTTATAAAGGTCACGGAAGAGGTCAAACTGAAATATATGTCCCTCTGAAGGTGACCCAGTTTAAACATGGTCTTATAATCCATGTAAAATTTATATAGGGAATAATTTCAGGCATATACAAGGTCATTTCACCCTTATTTTGGTTTATAAAGGTCACGGAAGAGGTCAAACTGAACGCACTTATATGTCCCTCTTGAAGTCGGCTCATTTCTCAGCTCTCAGTAAATAACCTCACACTTAGGACAGCTTGAGAAACGTCAGTAATCATGGAGTATCGTCTTCAGGCTTCAAATATGCGTATGAATAGACCCTTTATGGAGAAACACTCCTTGTATGACCTTTTAAGGGGTATATAAATGGCCCAGCTTGCAACATCCTCTCCTGCGTTGGTATTAAGAATATTGATTGGAGCCTCCATCGTAATTATTCCTGATATAATAATTGATTTTCCATTGTATTAATCTGGCCTAATTTGTACCATTTTCACGTAATAGGTAGTTAAGAATATTGATAGAAGCATCCATTATAATGATTCCTGATATAATAATCGTGTATTTTGACCTCGTTTGCATTGTTTTCACGTTTCCATTATAATGATTCCTGATATAATAATCGACTTTCCACTGTATTTTGACCTAGTTTGCAATGTTTTCATGTTATAAGTAGTTAGGAATATTGATAGAAGCATCCATTATAATTATTCCTGATATAATAATCGACTTTCCACTGTATTTTGACCTCGTTTGCAGCATTTTCACGTTATAAGTAGTTAAGAATATTGATAGAAGCCTCCATCGTAATTATTCCTGATATAATAATCGACTTTCCATTGTATTTTGACCTCGTTTGCAATGTTTTCACGTTATAAGTAGTTAAGAATATTGATAGAAGCCTTCATTTTAATTATTCCTGATATAATAATTGATTTTCCATTGTATTTTGACCTCGTTTGCAACATTTTCACGTTATAAGTAGTTAGGAATATTGATAGAAGCATCCATTATAATTATTCCTGATATAATAATTGATTTTCCATTGTATTTTGACCTCGTTTGCAACATTTTCACGTTATAAGTAGTTAAGAATAGTGATAGAAGCCTTCATTTTAATTATTCCTGATATAATAATTGATTTTCCATTGTATTTTGACCTCGTTTGCAACATTTTCACGTTATAAGTAGTTAAGAATATTGATAGAAGCATCCATTATAATTATTCCTGATATAATAATCGACTTTCCACTGTATTTTGACCTTGTTTGCAACATTTTCACGTTATAAGTAGTTAAGAATATTGATAAAAGCCTTCATTGTAATTATTCCTGATATAATAATCGACTTTCCATTGTATTTTGACCTCGTTTGCAACATTTTCACGTTATAAGTAGTTAGGAATATTGATAAAAGCCTCCATCATAATTATTCCTGATATAATAATTGATTTTCCATTGTATTTTGACCTCGTTTGCAATGTTTTCACGTTATAAGTAGTTAAGAATATTGATAGAAGCATCCATTATAATTATTCCTGATATAATAATTGATTTTCCATTGTATTTTGACCTCGTTTGCAATGTTTTCACGTTATAAGTAGTTAAGAATATTGATAAAAGCCTTCATTGTAATTATTCCTGATATAATAATCGACTTTCCACTGTATTTTGACCTCGTTTGCAATGTTTTCACGTTATAAGTAGTTAAGAATATTGATAAAAGCCTCCATCATAATTATTCCTGATATAATAATCGACTTTCCATTGTATTTTGACCTCGTTTGCAACATTTTCACGTTATAAGTAGTTAAGAATATTGATAGAAGCATCCATTATAATTATTCCTGATATAATAATCGACTTTCCATTGTATTTTGACCTCGTTTGCAATGTTTTCACGTTATAAGTAGTTAAGAATATTGATAGAAGCATCCATTATAATTATTCCTGATATAATAATCGACTTTCCATTGTATTTTGACCTCGTTTGCAACATTTTCACGTTATAAGTAGTTAAGAATATTGATAGAAGCATCCATTATAATGATTCCTGATATAATAATCGTGTATTTTGACCTCGTTTGCAACATTTTCACGTAATAGGTAGTTAAGAATATTGATAGAAGCATCCATTATAATGATTCCTGATATAATGATCGTGTATTTTGACCTCGTTTGCAATGTTTTCACGTTATAAGTAATTAGGAATATTGATAGAAGCATCCATTATAATTATTCCTGATATAATAATTGATTTTCCATTGTATTTTGACCTCGTTTGCAACATTTTCACGTTATAAGTAGTTAAGAATATTGATAGAAGCCTTCATTGTAATTATTCCTGATATAATAATCGACTTTCCACTGTATTTTGACCTCGTTTGCAATGTTTTCACGTTTCCATTATAATGATTCCTGATATAATAATTGATTTTCCATTGTATTTTGACCTCGTTTGCAATGTTTTCACGTTATTAGTAGTTAAGAATATTGATAAAATCCTCCATCATAATTATTCCTGATATAATAATTGATTTTCCATTGTATTTTGACCTAGTTTGCAATGTTTTCATGTTATAAGTAATTAGGAATATTGATAAAAGCCTTCATTTTAATTATTCCTGATATAATAATTGATTTTCCGATAGATAGAGATAAATAGACACAGATATAGATGGAGATAGATAGATAGAAATAGACACAGATATAGATATAGATAGATAGATAGAAAAAGAGACACATATATAGATAGATAGAGAGAAAAAGAGACATAGGCCTATATAAATAGAGATAGATAAAGAGAAATAGACACGTGCAAATAGATACAGACAGGCAGATAGACAAATAGACAGACAGACAGACAGGCAAATAGACAAAAAAGAGATAGACAGGAACAGAGAGAGAGAGAGAGAGAGAGAGAGAGAGAGAGAGAGAGAGACGGACAGACAGACAGAAACAGAGAAACAGTTTAATAGATAGACAGAAATACCAATAGACAAACAGGTAGATAGGGAGATAAAACTTCACATGGGGGAGAAAGTAGAGATAAAGGGTAGAGAGATAAAGAGAGATAAGGAAATGACATTGATTTCCGCCGGAGCTGATATATTCTTTGGGGCCGAGATGGTGGTAGAGGACGGTAAGGTATATAGTCCAGCAATGGCGTTTTTCTCTGTTTATTTAGCTATGTTTAACTATTTATCTATTTTTGTGAGTGAATATGCAATGGTGGAAGATTAGGAAGTCGTGTATTTTAAAATCTGGCATTCTTATTTTTTTTAATGTATCGTAACTTATATTTTTTGCATTTATTTCGTTATGTAGTTGATTTTTCTTACTGATTTATACCTTTTTAGTCGGCTATTTATCCATTTATTCTCCTAAAATCCAATTTCCTGTATTGGGGCCGAAATGTTATACTTCATTTTCTCATTTATTTCGTTATACAATTGTTCTAAATTTTGTCTGAGTGTTAAATTACTAATAGTTTTCCTCATTAACATCTTTTACTTGTCTATTTATCCATTTATTCCCCTAAAACCCAAAATCCCGATGGAGCCGAGATGTACTTATCCATTTTCTCATTTATATAATTGCTTTAAATTTCATCTGAGTCCCATAATGGCGATATCCTTTCTAATTTAAATATTTTTACTCTCTTATTCATTCATTTATTCCCCTAAAACCCAAAATCCTGATGGAGCCGAGATGTAATAATCCATTTTCTCATTGCTTTAAATTTTACTTGAGTCCACTAATGGCGATATTCTTGCTAATCTTTACATACTGACTCCCTTTTACTCGCCTTTTTATTCATTTATTCCCTCAAAAGACAAGTTCCATACATGTTAACCAGAGCTGTCAGGGCCGAGTTCTCTCACAACACCAGCAGACGACACCCATACGCGTCTCGTACACCATATATACACGTTATTTACACCCTCATTGACCTCCTGTGACCTCCTGTGACCTGAAAGTACGTGTAGTGTGACCTGGTGCCTCTGTTTCCTCGTGTGGTTATTTAAAAAGCGGTGAATTTGAAGCTAAAATCACCATTGCCGGTTTTTTCGTGTATTTTTTTTTGTTTCTTATATTTACAGGTTATTTAGACCCCTATTGACCTCTTGTGACCTCCCTGTGACCTGGAAGTATGTGTGTAGTGTGACCTTGAAGTTAAAATGACCAAGACCGTTTTTTTGTGTGTTTTTGTTACTTTTATTTACGTTGTTTTGACCCCTATTGACCTCTTGTGACCTCCCTGTGACCTGTGACCTGCAAGTATGTGTGTAGTGTGACCTTGAAGTTAAAATGACCACGACCGTATTTTTGTGTGTGTTTTTGTTACTTTTATTTACGTTGTTTTGACCCCTATTGACCTCTTGTGACCTGTAAGTGTGTGTAGTGTGACCTGCCTGTTTCCTCATGTGTGTAGTGTGACCTTGAAGTTAAAATGCCCAAGACCATTTTTTTGTGTGTATTTCTTTTGTTTCTTGAATTTACACGTTATTTTGACCCTCATTGACCTCCTGTGACCTGTAAGTGTGTGTAGTGTGACCTGGTGCCTCTCCTCATGTGGTTATTTAAAAAGCGGTGAATTTGAAGCTAAAATCATCAATGCCGTTTTGTTTTTTTTGTGTGTATTTCTTTTGTTTCTTTAATTTACACGTTATTTAGACCCTCATTGACCTCCTGTGACCTGTAAGTGTGTGTAGTGTGACCTGGTGCCTCTGTTTCCTCGTGGTCATTTAAAAAGCGTTGAATTTGAAACTAGAATCAGTAAGGCCGGTTTTTCTGTCTTTTCTTTACCCTTTGTCTGTCTGTCTTTCTCTCTTTATCATTTTCCATCATGGTTTTCTTTCGTTTCTTCTTCCTTTTTATCCCACATTTCCTTTTCCCTTATTTCTATCCATGTTAATTCTTTCTTTCTCTCTCTCCCTTTTTTTCTCTTCTCTCTTTCACGTTACATAACACTAATACAAATACTAATTTTAATACAATATACTAATACAAATACTAATATACTAATACTAATACAAATACAAATACTAATAACCTAATACTAAAATACTAATACTAATATACTAATACTAATAGTAATATACGATACAAATACTAATCTACTAATATACAAATACTAAAATACTAATATACTAATACAAATACTAATAATAAGACTACATTTCCTTTTCCCTTATTTCTATCCATAATTCTTTCTCTCTCTCCCTTTTTCCTCTTCTCTACCTCATTACCTAATACTAATAGAAAAAAGCTAAGTACTCTAATTGTTCTGTTTGCCCCGAGAGTACTTGCATAAGAGCATGATGATGAAGGGTTTGATAAGCACTGTCTGTCTTGTCCTTATGGAGACAGATAATGAATTGCCAAGTTTAGTCTTCACTCGTGTCGCCAAGTAGGTGCCAGTAGATGTGTTTGGGTTAGAGTTAGAGGTTAGAGTTAGAATAGAGTAGTTAATGGTAGTTGTAGTGGTAGTAGTAGTAGTAGTGGTGGTAGTAGTAGTAGTAGTAGTAGAGGTAGTAGCTGTAATATTAGTAATAGAAGTAGTGTCATAGTAATAGTGGAAGTAATAATAATAATAATAATAATAATAATAATAATAATAATAATAATAATAATAATAATAATGGGGCAAGCTGAATAAGTGTAATTACATCTTGCCTTTCTCATTTTTAAGATAGTTTACCTCTTAATATTTTTTCTCTTCTTTTTTTTTGTCATCATCATCATCATCATCATCATCTTCAGTCATTATATACTAGTCCTCTGCAGTACAAAGGCCTTTCCCAATGTCCTCCTATTACTGTGATTCAAACTTGTACATGAGTTAATTAATCTCACAGGCAATATATTTTTCTTTTTCTTATTTTCTATCTTTTTCCTACATTTTTTTTTTTTCAAGTATTAAAAAACTAAATATATTCTCCTTTTTCCTTTTTTTCTGGTTTTCATTTTACTTTATTTCCTTTATTATTCTTTTACAAGCAATCAAAAACTAACCTAATTTTTTTTTTCTGTGTTTTTTATTTCATTATGTTATTTGCGTTTATTTTTATCTCAAGCTCATGTTTTTTTCTTTTCTATTTTATTTTTATTTTATTTTACTTTACTTTATTTTTTACAGGCAATTAAAAACTAACCTAATGACCCCTTCCCTCAGAGGTCACCAGGTGTGCGAGGGTCATTAGCAGCATGGAGAGCCAGGCGACCCTTCCCCCCCCCTGCCCACGTAAGGTCAGGGTCGCCGAGGGCTACTCTGACCTCCTGGCTGAGCGGCGGGAGACCAGTGACTTGCGCTGGGCCATCAGGGAGTGGAGGTCAAGGGGGAACTACCGCTATGGCCAACAAATGACCCGCAAGGAGATTTTTGACCATGTTGTCGGGTCAGATCGGGTCAAACATACTATTGCCAAGGCGAGTGGGCGGGCTATACCTGGAGTTAATTAGTATTTGTTTGTTTGTTTGTTGTTTCATTTGCTTGTTAACCCATCTGCTACAATTGGCGCGGATTTGGCCTTCACTGGTAGCCTGGTAACATATACTCCCAGGTCTTTCTCTGCCTCTGTGGTGGATGGTGGAGTGTTTCCCATGTGGTATTGGTGTGCTGGATATCCCTTCACTGGTAGCCTGGTAACATATACTCCCAGGTCTTTCTCTGCCTCTGTGGTGGATAGTGGAGTGCTTCCCATGTGGTATTGGTGTGCTGGATATCCCTTCACTGGTAGCCTGGTAACATATACTCCCAGGTCTTTCTCTGCCTCTGTGGTGGATAGTGGAGTGTTTCCCATGTGGTATTGGTGTGCTGGATATCTCTTCCCAGGTGCAGGACTTTACATTTTTCTTCATTGAATTGTAGCAGCCACTTTTTGTCCCATTCCTGTAGCTCGGTGATGTCTCTTTAGAAAATCTGCAGTCAAGGGGTTAAAAAGTTTCATCTGGGTAAAACTCTATATTCATTCTTTTAGTACTGGTATCACTTCTGTATAAATATTCTTTTTGTCATCCTGAACTCTTTCATCTCAACTCCTTGACTGTGGATATCCAACAAGATGACATCACCAAGCTACAGGGATGGAACAAAAAGTGGCTGCTACAATTCAATGAAGCAAAATGTAGTCCTGCACCTTGGGAGGGGATATCCAGCACACCAATACCACATGGGAAACACTCCACTATCCACCACAGAGGCAGAGAAAGACCTGGGAGTGTATGTTACCAGGCTACCAGTGAAGGGATATCCAGCACACCAATACCACATGGGAAACACTCCACTATCCACCACAGAGGCAGAGAAAGACCTGGGAGTGTATGTTACCAGGCTACCAGTGAAGGCCAAATTCGTGCCAATCACAGCGGATGGGTTAATTTGCACACACACTTCTTTTAAACTTTGGACACACACACACACACACACACACACAAAAAAAAAAAAAAAAAAAAAAAAAAAGCAATGGAAACCTTATCACTGACCTGACCTGACCTAACCTAATGACCTCCTCCATGTCTTCTCATCCTCCAAAAACCTTTCTTTCTACATCATTAAAAAACACACACTTTATTTTAACTTACAGTGCAACAGCAATTAAAAAACAAAAAAAATGCATGCCCCACCTCACACCTGACCTAACCTAACCTGACCTGACCTCACATGCAGCTGGCCGAGGAGGGAGGTGACCCCAAGGCGCTGGAGGGCGAGGTGGCGGACATCCTTGAGCAGATGGGTCACACGCAAGAGCTCGGGGTCATCCGCCAGTTCGCTTTCGTGCTGCCAAAGATCATGAAGAAGATTTACCGGAAGATTCTGATCAATGAGGACGGAATAGAGAAGGTAAAGAAAGGTAGAGAGAAGGTAGAGTTAGAGAGAGGTAGAGTTAAAGAAAGTAGGATTAGAGAAAGGTAGAGAGAAAGTAGAGTTAGAGAAAGGTACAGAGAAGGTAGGGTTAGAGAAAGGTAGAGAGAAGGTAGAGTTAGAGAAAGATAGAGAGAAGGCAGAGGTAGAGAAAGGTGGAGAGAAAGTAGAGTTGAAGAAAGACAGAGAGAAGGTTGACTTGAATAAAGATAGATAAGATAACATCAAAGAAAGGTAGAGAGAATGTAAAGTTAAGAGAAAGATAGAGAAGGTAGAGTTAGAGAAAGATAGAAAGAAAGTAAAGTTAGAGAAAGGTAGAGAAAAAGTAGAGTTAGAGAAAGGTAAAGTCAAGTTAATGGGTCTGGTATAGTCTGCCTTGAAATACACCTCAGCTTTCCTTCCTAACACCATCTAAGTCCCCCCCTCTCTCCCTCGCACCCCCAGCTCCGTAGTACCATGGTAGACACACCAGTCATCCTCCTGCCCACCCACCGCTCCTATGCTGACTTCCTCCTCATCTCGTACATCGCATACCACTACAACCTCCCCCTGCCTGTCATCGCGGCCGGCATGGGTGAGTGGACGCAGTTTCTGGCTTAGGGTATTGGTATTTCCTCTTGATTACTATTTTGTGTGTGTTTTTCTATGGGTTTTTTTTCCGCGCGCACTCTTTTAATTCTTGGTTCTTTGCCGCACCCCCCCAGACTTCATGAACATGGCGGTCATCGGGGACAAATTGAGAGGATCCGGCGCCTTCTACATCCGCCGATCCTTCATGGACAACCCTCTCTACTGGGCTGTCTTCCAGGTGGGTGTGTTTTTGTATATATGTAAAAACCTTCATCGTCTAAATACACTTTAATAATTTTCCTTATTTTGTGTAGGCTATACGTGAAAGCCTTGAATCCCTTTGTATACCTTAAATAATACATAAATAACTGGTAACTATTTATACATCTCACTCAGTCAATCATCTCCCTTCATGTACCTTAATATCCTTTTGTGTCTCGCCAGGAATATGTCCAGACCATCGTGAAGTCCACAGGCTCCCCACTCGAGTTCTTCCTGGAGGGCACAAGAAGCAGAAGTGGCAAGTCGCTGCCCCCTAAGATTGGTAAGTGCCCCCCCACCTCTGATTCCATTGCTGATGTTGATGATGATGATTTTGATTCTATGTTTTCCGAGTTGCATAAAATATTCGGTGAGGCATGTAAGGTTTAATGTGACTGAGGTGAGCGCTGAGGCCATGCACAGCTATAGAGGATGTCCCCAGTTTTGCATTACTTTATAGGGTTTGTGTAATTCACCTTACTCTAAAATCGCATCTTTCCTTCAAGCTTATCAGAAAATATATTGCGTTCACATACAGTAATTCTTCTTTAGGTTAGGTTAGGTTATTAACATTAAGCATACAACACACACCTCTCATTCTCTTACTATCCTATACAACATATCTTATTTCCAAGCCACATCCTTCCCTCAGGCCTGCTGGGGTGTGTCTCGGAGATCTGGCTGCGGGGACAGCTGCCAGATCTTGCCATTGTGCCCATCAGCATCTCCTACGACCGCACGCTGGAGGAGAAACTCTACGCCTACGAGCTTCTTGGTGTTCCGAAGCCGCCTGAATCAACCTCTGTAAGTTATACGTCTCTCCTTAACCCTTTGGATGTATTGATGTCCGAGTTGTATTTTTAAGGGGGGTGGCTATGGTAAATTGGTCTGTGGTTCTTCTTTTTCATATACTGCCTTTGTATATCATTAACACACACATACACGTACACTCCCATCCTTTTCCTTTAAGTATTGTAGAGTATGTATTTTTAAAGGGGGTGGCTATGGTAAATTAGTCTGTAGTTCTCCTTGTTCATACACTGCCTTTGTATATCATTAACACACACACACACAAACACTCCCATCCCTTTGAGTATTCTAGAGTAATACTGCATATTTTTCCAACACTGTAAGGGAAAATAAGGAACATAAATAAAAAGAAAGAAAGGAAGAAGAATGATTATAAAAAGATAAGCCATGTTGAAGATACCCTTATGTTTCTCTGGCAGGGTCTGTTGAAAGCCACCAGCATCTTGAAGGAGAGTTTTGGGGACATCTTCATCCACGTGGGGGAGCCGGTGTCCCTCAGAGGCTACCTTGGGCCACGCGTCGATCGGTACCTGAGCGCTTCCGTACCACAGCACCTCTCCACGGTGACCAAGACGGAGGTGAGGCCGCGGGAGGGCTCGGAAAGGGTGCTTGTGTGTGTGTGGTTATATTGTGTGGGTGTGTTTATCTCCTTCCTTCCTTCCTTCTTTTTATCTGTCTTTGTCTGTCTCCCTTGCCTTCCCTTCCTCTCTCCTTTTGTAGCTGTGAATATATCTCTTTCCTTCCTTCTTTTCTTTCCTTGTTTTTCTTCTTTTTTGTCTACCTGTGTCTGTCTATCTCACTCTCACATCCTCTTTCAGCTGTCTGTATATTTTCTTTATCTAAACTCACTTTCTTCCTTATCCCTTTCTTAGTTCTCTCTATCTGTGTCTCTCCCACCCTCACTCTACTTAAGGGGGTCACTCAACCATCCATTATCCATGTCTTTCTCTATCCCTCCCTCACCCTCCTCTCCCACCAGCTCTGTGCGTGCGAGTCCCTGGGTTATCATGTGCTCCGCCGCATCCAGCAGGGCGCGGTGACCAGCGTGTGGAGCGTGGTGTGTGTCCAGCTGGCTCGGTCGCTCCATGCTGGCCGCTGGTCCCTCCCACTGCCTGCCCTGGTGGAGGAGGTCGCCTGGCTCATTGGGATACTTAGGAGAACAGGCGCTGCGGTGGCCCTCGAAGGTAGACTTGCTTATTTTCTGTTTTTTTTTCACTGTTTATCCTCCTCCTCCTCCTCCTCTCATTTCTTTATCCTCCTCTTCCTTCTCTCTCTCTTGCTCCTCCTTGTCTTCCTTTTCTCCTCCTCCTCCTCCTCCTCCTGCTCTTTATCTTTCCTCTCTTTCTTTTTTCACTGTTTATCCTCCTCCTCCTCCTCCTCTCATTTCTTCCTTTATCCCCCTCTTCCTTCTCTCTCTCTTACTCCTCCTTGTCTTCCTTTTCTCCTCCTCCTTCTTTCACATCCTTCTTCCTTCATCTCTCTTCCTCTTCCTCCTCCTCCTCCTTTCATGTCTTCCTTTATCCCCCTCTTCCTCCTCTTTCTCTTGCTCATCCTTGTCTTCCTTTTCTCCTCCTCCTCCTCCTCCTCCTCCTCTCACATCCTTCTTCCTTCATCTCTCTTCCTCCTCCTCCTCTCTCTCTCTCTCACCTCTTATTAATTTTTTTTTCATCATTTTTTTATATGTAAGGAAGTTCACAGCAAAAAATAAAGGAATCAATATTTACACACGACTTTCCTCCTCCTCCTTCAGGCAGCGTGGAGGAGGCGGTGACGAGGAGTCTGGAGGTACACAAGCAGGTGGCGAGCCTTGGCGAGGATGGGACGGTGCACATCAGGCAGATCCACCAGCCAGGGTCACACCCGCCCAACACAAAGAAAAGTACGCTCGCTCGTTTGTCACGTTGTTTTCTTGTCGTTTCGTTGAGGGGATAGAGACGCTTGCTTGCTTTTCTTTCTTTCTTTTATTTTTGTGTGTGTTGGTATCATTGGTTAGGCCGAGGATGTATCTGTTTGGTTGTTTTTTTATATACAAGTCACGTTCGCTCGCTCATTTCCTTGATTTCTTGTGTGATAGGTTAGGTTGAGGAAGTAGAGTATGCTTGTTTGCTTCCTTGTTTCCTTGTTTTTTTCTTGCTTCATTGGCAGGGATGAGGAATTACTTGTTTAGCAGAAGTACTCTCGCTCATTTCCTTGATTTCTTGTGTGATAGGTTAGGTTGAGGGGGTAGAGTATGCTTGTTTGCTTCCTTGTTTTCTTCTTGCTTCATTGGCAGGGATGAGGAATTACTTGTTTAGCAGAAGTACTCTCGCTCGTTTCCTTGATTTCTGATGTGATAGGTTAGGTTGAGGAGGTAGAGTAAGCTTGTTTGCTACCTTGTTTCCTTGGCAGGCCTGAGGAATTAGTTGTTTAGTGGTTTGTTTATCCAAGAAGAAAAGGTTGAGCGAGAGAGAGAAACAGGGAAGGGAACGCAGACAAAAGTAATGAATATAGCAAATGGACAGGGAAAAAAAATAGAGGAGAAAACTAAGAGGAAAGAGGTGAACTACATGGTGTGTTTGTGTGTGTGTGTGTGTTTGTGTGTGTGTGTGTGTGTGTGTGTTTGTGTGTGTGTGTGTTTAAGGAAGGCGAGAGTTATGTCATTCACCCGCCCAACACACAGAAAAGTATACTCGTTTGTTTGTCACCTTGTGTGTTATTTTTTTTTTTTTCATTTCATTGTCTTAAAAAAAGATGAGAGGTAAAGAAAGAGAATGAAAAGAGATGTTCGTTCTCTTTCTACATCTCTTCTTTCTCTTTCTTCATCCTTTTCATTCTCTTTTTTTTTTTTTTCCCTCATAATAATCCACCTCACCCATCCTCATCCTCCTCTTCCTTCCCCTTCCGCCAGAGATGGACTTGTCATCCGCCACCGTGGAGAGCGCCGTCACCCACCTGGTCCTTCAGCACTACATCAACCAGGCCATCCACCTCCTCATCCGCCCGGCCCTGGTGGCGCTGGCCCTGCGCTCCTTCCACCACGGAGGCAAATCCACTCCTGGTCAGTGCTGCGTCCCTCTGTGGGGTAGCGTAATGTTTTTTTTTTTTTGTTTGTTTGTTTGTTTGTTTTTATGAAGTATTAATGTACCCTTCTTCTTTCTTTTCCTTCTTGTTCTATTTCTATCTTCTTTTTCTCTTCTTTTGTCTTCCTCCTCCTCTTTCTGTTTTGTCCTCTTTTTCTCCTTTACTTCTTCTACTTGTGCTCTTTTTCCTCCTCCTCTTTTTTTTTCCTCTTATTACTGTTGTTTCTTCTCTTCTTTCCTTCTCACTGCCTTTCTCCTCCTCTTTCTCTTTCCCCTTCTTTCTCCTCCTCCTGTTCTTCATCTTCCCTTTCTCTCCCACCTCCTTTTATGGTCCTTTTCCTCTTACTTTCTTCTTCTCCTCTTCCTCATTTTATCCTCCTCCTCCTCCTCCTCCTCACTTCTTCCTTTATATCCCTCCTCCTCCTCCTCCTCCTAAGTAACACTAATCTCTCTTCCTCATTTTATCCTTCTCCTCCTCCTCCTCTCTTTATCCTCATCCGCCCACTTCTTTTATCCTCCTCCTCCTCCTCCTCCTATGTGATTAATCCAGGCTGACCTTAACATGACCTTCTTCCGTCCACAGAGAACTTGAAGCAGAGGTTTTCGTTCCTCCGCTCCCTCTTCGGTTTCGACTTCATGTTTGAGAAGGACATGGAAGGGAGGGTGAGTTACCTAATCCTCGTAAACTCTGGATAAGAATGAAATAGATAGTTCAATAGATATCGACACCAAATGTGAGTGAATAGATAAATACGAAGGGATAAGTAACTAGACGTAGATGCAAAATTAAGAGTGGATAGATGGATAGGTGCAGGGATAGACATTGATTTGTGTGATGGTTGAACTTGTTGATGGTGGTGGTTCGTTAAGAGGAGATATTGGGTCGAGGATGTTAAGTGGATTTTCTCTCTGCTAGCTTTCCTTAGTAGTAGTAGTAGTAGTCATGGTAGTACTTGAGGCAGAAATAATAGAAGAAATGGTACTAATATCTAATAGTGATAATTTTTTTCCCTCATTACTGCCATTATTTTTCCTCTTCTTTCCTTCTCTCTGTCTTCCTCCTCCTCCTCCTCCTCTTCCTCTTTCACCTTCCTTCCCTTCCTCTTTCTTCTAAATGAAAAAAAAAAAAAAAAAAAAAAAAAAAATTCCCTTGACCTGCGTTCTTTCCTGTCAAACAACAACGACAGCAACAATGTACATCCTCACCCCCCCCTTCTTCCCCCCCCTCTCAGGACTTCATGGAAGGCCTGTCCGTGCTGACCTGGTGCGGGGAGGTCAGCGTAGTTCAAGACCAGGTGCTGATGGTGCGCTCCGGAAGTCGCCTCCTCACCGCCCTGCTGCACCTCCTTGCCCCCTTCACCCTCGCCTACACCTGCACGGCCCTCACGCTGGTGGGTGACGCACACACACGCACGCACGCACTCACTCGGGTGTTTGTGCGGAAGATGACTGTGTATTTTTTAAGTGTTTGTTAGCTTTTTTTTTAAGTTTTGTCCTCCCTTTTTTTGCCTTCTCCATTTTTCCTCCTTCTCCTCTTCTTATTTTTCCTCCTCCTTCTCTTTTCCTCTTCTTATTTTTCCTCATTCTTCTTTTGTTTTTGTTCCTTGTTTTGTTTTCCCTTTCATGCCTTCTCTATTTTTCCTCCTCCTTCTCTTCTCCTCATCCTTCTTTTGTTTTTGTTCCTTGTTTTGTCTTCCCTTTCTTCCCTTCTCCATTTTTCCTCCTCCTCCTCTTCTCATTTTTCCTCCTCCTTCTCTTGTTTTTCTTCCTTGTTTTGTCTTCCCTTTCTCACCTTCTCCATTTTTCCTCCTCCTCTTCTCATTTTCCTCCTTCTCTTCTCCTCATCCTTCTTTTCCTTGTGCTCTTTCTTCTTCTTGTTATCTTGAGTCTTTTGCCTTCTCCTTTAATCCTTCTCTAACTTACTTTTTCGTTTATTCCCTTTTTTCTCCTTCATCTGCTCTTTATTTTTCTCTTCTCACCTCCTCCTTTCATTCACGTTTTCCTTCATCTCTCTCTTTCGCCTCCACACTGAGTCTCTGTCCTCGGTCTATTTATCTTGTCTCTTTTGCCTTCTCATTTTATCCTCCTCTTACTTACTTTTTTCCTTTATTCCCTTTTTCCTCCTTCTGCTCTACATTTTCCTTTTCTCACCTCCTCCTTTCATTCACGTTTTCCTTCATCTCCCTCTTTTCGCCTCCACACTGAGTCTCTGTCCTTGGCTCGGCAGGACTCCAAAGTATGGCCGGACAACAATGGCCAGCTGCTGACGGCCATCCAGGACCAGGTCGAGAGGTCCATCGGCACCTCGAACCTCTACTCGGCCCTCTCCCTGGACTCCATACGCCATGCTGTCCGCGCCCTCACCAAGATGGGCGCCGTCACCAGAACCAATGGGTAAGAATTAGGCCCCATTTAAACTCTTCGAAACCTTAGTCCATCTACAACCGAAGGCTCTTGCAGAAGTTGTCGGGGGTTCCATACCCATAAAACATATTAGGACCTTGAATTTTAGAAGCAGAAAACCACTCAGTCTGCCCTTGAATCAGTCCTGAGTGCCCTATTTTCTTTCTCCTTCTAATATAGCAACAGCAAACCACTAAGTCTGCCCTTGAATCAGTCCTGAGTGCCCTATTTTTTTTCTCCTTCTAATATAGCAACAGCAAACCACTAAGTCTGCCCTTGAATCAGTCCTGAGTGCCCATTTTCTTTCTCCTTTTGATATAGCCACAGCAAGCCATTTTAAGTCTTCCCTTGAATCAATCCTGAGTGTTCCATTTTCTTTGTCTCCATACAGTGAGGACAAGCAGGTCAGGCTCGTCCCAGACCACCAGAAGCTGACCTCAATAGTGGACGTCCTGAGCTGCAAACACGATAGTAAGCTACAGGCCAGATTATAGCCCCCCTCAGCCCTGCCAGGTGAGTGTGGGCTAGGGACAGGCGGTGGACGGAAGCGGTGAATGTGGACATCTCCACCTACCATACGCCTGTCGCTTTTTATACATCCTTTCTACGTTATATTAGTGTCTGGTTGCTAGTATGTAAGCTGCCAACCAGGTTATAAGCCCCTATTAAAAACAAAACTTATATTGAGTCCCGTTACTACTCAGTATTGCATGGGTGTTCTGGTTTGTCCTGTCTTCAGAGGGACAAACTAAAAACTTGTTGGTCAGATCTCCACTGACGTAAAACTTGTATGGAGTCCCCAGTGCTATGCTGACTTGAGCCGTGTAATAGTGAAGGGGACGGAAGGTTCAAAACTACTTCCTCTGCTGTTCTGGAAGCATATTTATAAAATCTGGTCTTGTGTGTGACGCCCAATCTTGCCTCCGCTAGCTAATGATGTAACTGTGTCCTGGGTCACTCCCGGGATGGTGACACTTGCCATGTTGGAATCAAATGTAGCTGTGTGGTTCCTGCCTCCACCTCTAGTCAGCCAAACAAAGGTGGTGTGTCTGGCAGGTCTTGGTGTTCGTTTTGATATTTAGTTTAGATTTATAAAGATGGACTTTTTTGTGTGTGTTGCAGATGTTCAAAGTGTGATCTGTCAGCATGAAGAGACATATAGTGCAGGTGTGATGGGATGGGCATTCATTATACTAACGAAGCCGTCGCAGGTTAATGATACAAATTAATACCGTGGCTCAAGGTAACGGTTAACCCAAAGAAATAGTCATCAGATAATTAGGTGAAGTGCAGCAAGTTATAAACACGTCTGCAAGTTTCAAGGTTTTCACGACTTCCAAGAGTAAAAAAGCAACAGTTATCATAGTATTACATTTATTACAGAGGGACATTACCCATTCTCTAATCTCACTAAGTACTTTGAGCGTGTGCAGTTGCCGACGAGAATATCAATCCACCTCCCGAACTTGACTCAGTGGCTTCTTTTCTGTCATTTAAGGAATTATTATGTGAGGGGTTATTTCTGCCTATGCTTGACATACTACACTCCCTCATGTTGAACTCCATTTGCCACTTCCTCACCCAATCATTCAATCAATCAAGTTCGCCCTGCAGTACACAAGCATCCTGATCTAACGGGCTGGGGAGGATTGATACTTTTGTCGACAGCCGTCCTCAAGGCCACGTACCGGGTGTCTTGTTGACTGTTTGGCAGAGTCCTCAGAGACAGGCCAGTCTTATGCATTCAATGTATATGCTGTAAGTTAATGGACTTTGTACCTGACTATTCAAGTTGCCATAACAAACATGAGCAATTTTCAATTGCCCTTCACAAAACAAAAAAAAACAACTATGCAAGCACTAAATTATAGACATTAAAGTAACACAAAAATGTGCATAGCTCATTCAAAAGATATTCAAGGAAAGTTTTGACTCCATATATTCAAAAGGAATACCACGTTATAAAAATCAGTAAACAATCAATTATAATAATTGTGTTAAGAATCATCACAGTAATGACAGTAGTAATCTTGCATCAACCACTAATCCAGGGCTCAGTGAACTCTCATGAAAGACACTGAAAACTGAAGCAAAGGTTCAAGGTAGAAATACCAAGGAACAAACAAAACTAACAAAGGCTTTCTGGAAGACCAAAGAGAAGAATCTAATAACTTTAAGCGTCGTCACTTTCCACACAAGTGACAAAGGTTGGCACACACCGGCGCTGCTAACACACACACACACACACACACACACACCGGTGGGGAACACTGCACATTGCCCTGACACACACCTGTAGAAAAATAACTTCTGACCATTCGCCCGCCTCAGCAGGGACTAAATATCTACCATTGTGACCCCTCCTGTAATTCACCCACACACTCATACATACGCACACAGGATGTAGAAATATATACACCGGTCCAGGGACACGGGGGACAGACACACCAGGAACTCCAGAACACAGAGCAAGATGAAGGAAGGCCGCCAAGGGTTCACTTTTGCCGTATGTTTCATGAGCGGTCACTTTTTAATTCATTATTGTCAGTTTTTAGATGCAATCCCCTGAGGAATGCAGATGAAAGAATGAAGAAAGGGGGATTAAAGTACCGTGCTTCCAGTCCTTCTCTCTGCTGCATGAATGCCAGGCGACGTTACCAGATTCCCGTACGCATAACACTGTATTTCCCATTTTCTGGGCCATAAATATTGCAAAAAAGAGGATCATTAATTACCGATTTTAACAATAATTATAAATGCACATTGTTATCTTTGTGGGTGCGATAGTTTTTGGTCAGAAATCGGCAAAAACAATACGCCAAGTACGACAATCTGGTAATGTTGATGGCGGCTACAGCGAGGAAGTCACTGGCCTGGTGTCTTGCCGTGTGTTCAGGGACGTCCCTCGCTGGGTAATGTACAAATACGGCCGTATGATTACAACACAGTGGACGAGAACCATGAACACCAACACACAAGTTTTTCATTCCAGTATTTGGGAGCAACGAGCGTGGTGTAACAAGTTAAGTGGTGAACCTCTAAGTGTGAGTCACTCTAAACCAGAGGATCCATGACTTCCAGCACTCAGACAAGCGTTAAGGGGCTATTACACTGGGCAAATTTTCCGTGGATCTTCAGTCAAACCACGATTTCCGCTGGCGTGGTTCTCATATTTCCGTGGTTTTCTGACGTGTCCACGATCTTCCAAAGCTACGGTAGATTTCACCAAAGGACGACGGTATTACTCACCATCATCATCATCAGCAATAACAAGAAATAAATGAGAACCACGCCAGCGGAAATCGTGGTTTGACTGAAGATCCACGGAAAATTTGCCCAGTGTAATAGGCCCTTTACTCTTCATTATAAAATCTCTATATTAACCATGACTAATGCTAGAAACTGTTCCAAAGCTCAGTTTACTCTTGTTCATTTGTATGCTTCAATATATTATAAATGACAGCAGCAGTGAACAGGACAGCTAACCAGAAAATTCAAGCATAGATTTCTGTGAGGTAAAGAAAGATGTGCAAGCTGTCTGTCTTCAAGTCGTGGTGACGCTGAATGTTGTTAAGACACGAACGCACTATTGTAAAGTTCCAGATCTGGCCAAAGCACATGTTATTAATTTATGTATAAAATATATAAAAAGAAAAACCATGAATAAAGAACTGCACAAATGTTTCATCATAGTTTTGTTCAGGCGAAGGATTGAGTCTCGGTGTTTTGTAATTATCTTAGGTGTGGCCGTGGCTGGTTGGCGACACTGCTAACATTATGTACTTCAGGTTAACATTACACACGTCAGTTTTCAGTGTTGTAACCATATTTTGTGTCTGTGGCTGGCTGGTAACACTGGTAACATTACGTACTGCAGGTTAACATTACACACGTCAGTATTCAGTGTTGTAACCATATTTTGTGTCTGTGGCTGGCTGGCTGGTGACACTGGTAACATTACGTACTTGAGGTTAACATTACATACTTCATTTTTTTCAGTATTCAGTGTTGTAACCATATTTTGTGTCTGTGGTTGGCTGGCTGGTGACACTGCTAACATTACGTACTGCAGGTTAACAATGCATTTTTTTTTTACAACAAAGGAGACAGCTCAAGGGCACAAAAAAGGAAACAATAATAATAAAAAAAGCCCGCTACTCGCTGCTCCTAAAAAGAGTTACGGGAGTGGACCAAAAGAGGGGTCAATTTCGGGAGGTGTCCAGATACCCTCCTCTTGAAAGTTTTGTTCAGTATGAAGGGTTAAACATCACTGAGTTGAGATAGCCTTTGGTGTGGCCGTAGCTGGTAACACTGCGAACATGATGCTTCTCTTTGTGGTTGCGGAGGACAGGTAAACAGGTAATGCTTTCTACTTTCTGAATGGTGGACTTCTTTTACTGAGCATTCCTTTTCATCATTAAATGTCTATGTGTTAACTCAGTGGATTTTAAAAGACTGTAAGTGCCTATATGTCTGCTCAGCCTTGTTCTCCTCATGGTATTTCTTTGTTATGTTTATTATCTGGCAGCCTTCCTCCTCTTCTTAATTCTCTCTTCATTTAACATCCTTATTACTCCTTACGTGGTTTTCCTCTTCCGTATAAAACATCCTAATAATCAGTTAGTCTATCTAGCCTTATTAACAGCCTCTTCAATCTTGTGCACATCCCCATAAATAGTCAATAAATTAGTCACGGCCAGAAGGAACACACCAGTCATATGAAACACACACTTGGTCTTGCATATCTTAACCCTAAAAGATGGGAAGAAGAAAAAGCAGAGTCACACATCATTCTCTGACAAAAATATACACTCGGTCTTGCGTAACTTAACCCTAGAAACAGCAGAGTCACACATCATTCTCTGACAAAAATATACACTCGGTCTTGCATAACTTAACCCTAGAAGATGGGAAAGAAGCAGAGTCACACATCATTATCTGACAAAAATATACACTCGGTCTTGCATATCTTAACCCAAGCCTTAGTGGGAAGAAAAAGAAGCAGTCTCACATCATTCCCAGACAAAAATATTACATCTTGAGAGAGGAAGATAGAGTTGAATCACATGTAAAAAGCATCAAACCCCACCTTTTTTTTTCCGTTTCTCTACCCTTGACCTTTCCCTTCCTTTCCCGAGCCTTCCCTAACAAGAATTACTTCCGAGGAGAGAGAAAGACACACTTCAACCATACATAAGAAAGTATTACCTCTGCTCCCTTATTCCCCTTCCTATCTACCCTGCATCCTCTACCCTTCCCTTCCCAACAAAAAGTAATTATGGAGGGAGAGAGACAGACAGACAGACAGACAGACAGACAGACCATACATAAGACAGCATTTCCCTCCCCCTCCCTTCCCTTCCTGACAAAAACTAATTCTGGAGGGAGAGAGAGACAGACTTCGACCATACTTAAGAAAGCATTACCCTTCTCCTCCCTTCCCTTCCTGACGAAAACTAATTCTGGAGGGAGAGAGACAGATACAGACAGACTTCAACCATACATAAGAAAGCATTACCCTCTCCCTCATTCTCCTACTCTTTCAACTTTCTCTGACAAAAAAAGAACTGGAGAGAGAGAGAGAGAGAGAGGAAAACCAAAGGGAAAATAATAAAAAGAAAAGAAAAGAAAAAGGGAATGAAACAGAAAAAGGATGGAAAGGAAAGTAAGAAAGAAAAGGAGATTGACCATACATATAAAAAACTACCTCTACCCTTCCTATCTAGTCCCCTATCCTCCCCTCTACCTCATCTCCGCCTCCTCCTCATCATCCCACTCCACATCCTCGTCATCGGTCATCAGCAAGCGTAACGGGCAGAACAGGGCTGTTTGGTACATGCTTAGACCGGGCCACATAGCGTCATTACCGATTTAACTCGGCAAACCTGTGAGAGAGAGAGGGAGGACATAAGGAGTCTGTAAGTGGGCTGTATTACAAGACACTTTGCCATATCACATCAGTTATTTCTAAAGGTCAAAGAGGGGATCAATCAGGTTCTAATGAGTGTTTCTTTAGGTTCATGGTACAGAAGAAGGGTCAGACTACCACCAGGGTCATAAAACTACCCCTGGAAATCCCCACAACTCCTATGAAAGCCTTGTCAAATATGTCTTGTAATACGACCCTACAAGTGTTCAGCCAGCCACTTAGTACACACCAACGTTACCAGATTGTCGTACTTGGCGTATTGTTTTTCCCGATTTCTGACCAAAAACTATCGCACCCACAGAGATAACGACATACATTTATAATTATTGTTAAAATCGGTAACTTTTTATGCTCTTTTTTTGCAATATTTATGGGCCAGAAACCGGAAAATACAATGTTATGCGTACGATAATCTGGCAATGTTGGTACAAATGTCTTGCCCATCCATATAGCTGACACTTTCAATTGTATTTCTATAACTACATACCTCCTTAACTGTGAGAGAGATGACATAAGATGGAAAGATAAGAGGAGGGTCTAGCCAGCCAGTCAGTCAGTAAGATAACATATTCCTTGCCCACCTACAAGAGTCCAGCCACTCAGTTATAGTCTGTTCTGTATTAGGTGAGAACACATCAGGAAAACAGCTTCTCCCAACATTGCCAGATTATCGTACTCCAAGCATCATCGTATTTTTCGGTTTCTGACCCACAACTACCGCAAGAAAATAGAAACACACCGGTATTAACCACACTAATGATGACTATAAATGAATCTAGCTACTGGGGTGGATGAGACAGTTTTTGGGGGTATGAAATCGGAAAATATAAGAGACAGTACGAGAATCTGGCAACGCTGGCTTCTCCCCATAGGTGACAGAGGAAGGACCTGGCTGCCCTGGTGCTGGTAATTGGTGGACAGTTGGTTTGATGGTGGTTGAGCAAACTGGCTTCAGGTAATGTCAGGTAGGAGGGTAGCAAGTGGGGCATCTTCTTACTTTAGGCAGAACACCTTTTTTTTTTTTTTTTTTTTTTTTTTTTTTTCAGTAGAGGAAACAGTTCAGGGAAAATAAAGCCACTCACTGCTCCTACAAAGAGTCAAGAGGAGGTAAGAATAAAATTCCGCTACTCACCTACAAAGTTAAGGTCCTCCTTGAAAGAGTACATAGAGTATAGTACACATCCCCTGCCTATCCATGTCAATCCGGCAATCAATTATATTTTTATAACTACATACCTTCGCAGCTATAGTCACTGCATAGTAGACAGACCCAGAAGCCCTGCCCTCTTTTCCTTAGCTATGGGAGCCGATTGATGGGATGAAAGGGGGTTGGATTGACTCAGTGTTACCGTTTTCATGGCATCTCAGTTGTTTGGGGCCGCTGAACAGGGAGCTTATACTATCTGCATTCCTCCCTCTCTATCTGATTCATCTCTTATAATAATAATAATAATAATGACAATAATAATAATTGGACCAAGGGGGAGGGAGGGGGCAGGGCTTCTGGACCAATTTAGTACACAAGGGCTATAGTTACATTCATTTATTACTCTTTACGTGGTGATATGCCTTGAGAGTAGCTTTTGCTTTGATTGCCGAGTCTTATTTCTGGGGCTTTTAATGTTCTTTTTGTTTTGGGTTCAGTTTTTGTCATTTTTTTCTTTCCTTGAACAAGATAAGCACTGAGAGGAAAGGTGGGAGGCCAATACTGCAGTGTGACCAGGCTGCTTAAAATTCTTTCTTTTATATTTTTTACCATCCTCTTTTCAATACTATTTAATCAGTTTCAAGTTTTTCCTATCACAGCCCCACATGACAAATCCTCAGTCCCTTCTCCTTCTCCTCCTCCTCTCCCTCCCACCCTCAGAGACAGGGAAACCAGAGTCGGCTTACCTCTCCCTCTTGGGTGTGGCTCTCTGCCTCTTTTGAGGAGCCCCAACAAACTGTACAAATCTGTGGACACAAATGCTGTTATTGCCGGGAAGGGGCGACACTCACAAGCCTCCCAGCCTTCATGGTACACATCTCATCTGGGGCATCAGTAGGGTGGGTTTTTTACTTATTTATTTTCTAAGGTAAAGGAGGCAGCTCAGGGACAAAATATCATCATAATCATTTCGTTAACCATCCATTTTCACTCTTCCTGAGCGGTTGGACGCTTCATGGCTCTCCTCCATTCTACTCTGTCTTCTGCCTGATGCTCATCCAATCCCATCACTGCCAAGTCTTCCTGTATACGCCTTCTCCACGTTTTCCTAGGTCTACCAACTGGTCTCCTTCCTTCTACCTCCAATCTTTCCACAACTCCCAGCACTGTATCCTCCCCTGCTCTCTTCACATGTCCAAACCATCAGAGTCTTTCCCTTCTGAACACTGTTTCCAGGTCCTCTACTCCACATCTGTCAGCTACATCTGCACTGGACACTCAAGGGATAAATATATCAAACAAAAGAGCCTGATGGTACTATTTTTGCAGCCTGTCACCTCTCTCTCTTGCTCTGCCTCTAATACAGCCTCCCACCTCTCTCTCCAATACTCGTCCATTCTACTGAGTAATTTAAGTGATGGTCTCTCCCTGACTCTCACTCCTGCCTCGTACACACTCTTAACATCAGAAGTGTGTATGAGGGCAAGATTGAGTCATTGCCATTCATATCCATTACATTTCCAACACCCACTTAAATACGTACTCTGCAATTCACTCTTTTTTTTATGTTACACCCATATTAAAATTCTCATACTTTCTCTATTCCATCTTGTCACACTACATGCTTTCACGCAGGGGATGCTACAATTTGCAGAGGTCAGGTTAGGCAAGGTTCAGTTCAGCTAGGTTAGGTCAGGTTCAGTTCAGGTAAGTTAGGCTGCATTAGGTTAGGTCAGGTTAGGTTAGCTTGGATTTGGTTCGCTAGGGTTAACTTAGGTTCAGTTCAGTCTGGTTAGGTCAGGCCAGGTTAGGTTAGCTTAGGATCAATTAGCTCAAGTTAGGTCAGGTTCAGTTTGGTTGGGTCAGGTTGGGTTAGGTCCTAACCCAACCACTGGGTCAGGTTAGGTTAGCTTAGGCTGGATAAGGTTAGGTTAGCTTAGGTTCAGTTTGGTTATGTTAGCTTAGGCTGGATAAGTTTTGGTTATGTTAGCTTAGGTTTGGTTTGGTTTGGTTAGGTTAGGTTAGCTTAGGTTGGATAAGGTTATGTTAGCTTAGGCTGGGTCAGGTTAGGTTAGATAAGGTTAAGTTAGCTAAGGCTGGGTAAGGTTAGCTTAGGCTGGATAAGTTTAGATTAGCTTAGGTTCGGTTTGGTTAGGTTAGCTTAGGTTCGGTTTGGTTAGGTTAGCTTAGGTCAGGTTAGCTTGTGACTGACCTCTGGGGGGAGCGCAGCCTTGAGACGGTCTTCCAGGCGTCACACTGCGGGGAGTGGCAGAAGGTCCGCAGCTCATCCAGGGCTTTGCGGGTCTCATGGTTCCCCTGCTGAATGTACTCCTCCTCCGTCAGACGCCTCACCTTGGGGGGGAAGCGCCTCCTCCTGTGGGAAGGGTGTGGGCGTGAAGGCATACCACTCATCAACTTCCTACCTCACGTTTATATTCCCATACCCACCTTCCCTGCCCAAGCTCCCTCTCTCCTCAACCTCCCTCCTCTCCCTGCCTAACCTCTCTCTTTCTACCCAACCTCCCTCTCCCTGTCAATATCCCTCCACTCCCTGCCCAACCTCCCTCTGTTCCCTGCCCAACTTCCCTCCTCTTCCTGCTCAAGCTCCCTCTGCCTCCTGCCTAACCTCCCTCTTTCCCTGCTTAACCTCCCTCTCTCCCTGCCCAACTTCCCTCCTCTCCATGCCCAAGCTCCCTCTCTCCCTGCCCAATCTCCCTTTCTTCCTCCTCTCCTTGCCTATCCCCACTCACCAATACGTCTGAGCCTTCGCCTTCCACCGTTCGGGAATGTTGTGGTACGTCAGCATGACCAGGTCGAGGCCAAGCGTTGCCTCGCGGTACTGGCTGCTCAGGAACACGCCGAGGAGGGCCACCAGCTGCATGCTCCACTGTACCAGGTTGATCGAGCGCTTGTCTGTCAGCGGCCCGTAACGATACACCCCGGCGAAGCTGATCAGCCCTGCCACCACCACATAACCTGAAAGAATGAGAGACGATGAGAAGAGAAGAAGAACGGGAGAAGACTAAGAGGAAGAGAAGAATAGGAACGAAAGAAGAGGATATGAATAAGGAGATATAAAGAAGTAAATAAGAATAAGGATAATGGAAGAAGTGGAGAAGAATAAGAAGAGAAAAAGAAGTGAATAGGAATAAGAATAAAGGTAGAAGTGGAGAAGATAAGAAGAAGAGAAGAAGAATGGGAAGAATAAGAAGAGGAAGAGAAGAATAGGAACGAAAAAAGAGGATATGAATAAGGAGATAAAAAGAAGTGAATAGGAATAAGAATAAAGGTAGAAGTGGAGAAGATAAGAAGAAGAGAAGAAGAATGGGAAGAATAAGGAGAGAAAGAGAAGAATAGGAACAAAAGAAGAAGCGGAGATGAACAAGGAGATAAAAAGTGAATAAGAATAAAGAAAGAAAAGGAGAAGAATGAGAAGATAAAGTACAGTAAAATAAGAGAAGAGAGATGAAAGGGTGGCAGTTTTGGGTGATATTATCTGTCTGGGTGACCTCACTTCTATCATTAAGTTACATTTTTACACAACTTATTAACATGGACAGAAAGATAGTTTGATAGACAGATAGGTGGAGAGAAGGATAAGATGATGGATAGATTGAGAGAATAGCTTGTTGGATAAATAGATGAGAGGCCCTCCCCACCATCACCACTCCCCCGTCAGCCTCACCCACTGCAACGGCCTGGTATTCCTTTACGATGGAGACGAGGTTCTGCCAGAGGTACTGAAGGAGGTACACCGTCAGCCCCCAGCCGCCAACCATCACCGTCATGGCACCAGACTTCTGCAGGAGGAGAAGAAGGAGGAAAAGACACACCATTAACCACTATTAGTTAAGAAGTTTAATTGATGTTTTGAATAACTTGGATAAGGAGGAGGAGGAGGTGGTGTATACAAGGTCTATCCACAACTATCTCCTTGTTAATATGTGTCCCAACTGTAAGAATAATGATGTTGATGATAATAATAATAATAATAATAATAAAAGTAAAAATAATAGAAAAGAGTAGAAGAAAATAGCCAAAATGAAAGGTTAAAGAGTAGAAAAAGAGCTAAAAGGAAAAGCTAAAAAGAAAGGCTACATTAATCAGTAAAAAATAAATAAATAAATGAATAAAGAAATAAAGAAATAAAATAAAAAATAAAGAAAGAAAGAAATAAGGTGGTGTAAAATACATACAAAAGAGCAAATGAGGGAAAAAAAAACTGGATAAACAAACTGAAGGGAAACAGAGACAGAACAAGAATGAAAATATGGAGGTACCAAACACATAAGACCAAGAACGAGGGAGACAGAAAAAATAACCTTCCCCATAGCTTACCTTAGGCACCATGCGGGCCAGGATATAGACCAGGATGAGGAGGGAGCCCACCACGCCCAGGGAGACTCCGGTGGTATAGTGGAAGAAGATGTTCTGCGCCAAGTGGGAGGCGGCGAAGAACAGCACCATGGAACTCGCCAGGGTCACCACGCGCCAGAAGTCCACCCCTGCGGAAGTGGAGGAAGGGGGTGGGGGATAACCGGATAAGTGGAATGATAGATGGGAAGAAGAAGGAGATATAGTAATTGGATAGCTGAATGGTAAGAAATGGATGGAGGAATGGATGGGTGGTTCAGTGGATGAAGAGAAGGAGAGATTGATGGAGAAAATGATAGTTAAAGAGAATGATGGGTGGATAAAGAAAAGGATAAGCCCATAGGGAAAAACATTGATGAACAGAGAGATGAAGGGAATAGCTTGATATATAGAAAGATAGAGAGCAGAATAGTTAGATGGATATTGGTGTAGAGAAGGATAGTTTAATGGATAGATAGAGGAGGATAGTTTAGTGGATATAGATGGAGCAGGATACATAGACAGAGAAGGATAGCCTGATGTATAGAAGGATGGAGATCAGAATAGTTAAATGTATAGATAGGTGTAGAGAAAGATAGTTTAATGGATAGATAGGTGGATAAATGGTTAGAGGAGGATAGTTTAGTGGATATACATGGAGCAGGATAGACAGAGAAGGATAGCTTGCTGGATAGATGGTGAGGATAACTTGATAGATGGAAAAAAGGAGAGTTTAATGGATAGATAGATAGTGAGAAAGATAGTTTGAGTGATGAGACAGCTGGATAGAACGTTAATTTGTGTAAAACGTACATTTCCAACGTTTAAAATTCGCGCCAAGAAATTCGATAACCGCTAAACTTATCCTCCTATATAAACAACACATCCATATCTCCTTAACTACTATAAAAACAATACATATAAAGGTGACAACACGGAAATAAAGCAACAATAATAAAAAAGTGACAATGCAGAAATAAAAAGTAAATTTCCAACGTTTAAAATTCGCGCCAAAAAATTCGATATCCGCTAAACTTATCCTCCTATATAAACAATACGTCCATATCTCCTAAACTACCATAAAAACAATACATATAAGAATAACAATACGCAAATAAGGCAACACTAATAAAAAATGATAATGTAAAAGTTATTTCCAACACGAACGCACGTAAGTAAACAAACATCAGCTGATCGGCGGCAAGGGGGAGGAGGAAGGCAACGAAGGGGAAAAGGAGACGAAGGAACAAAAACTAAAGAAAATTAATCAAAGAAAAGAAGGAAGAAGAGTGAAGTAGTGAATTAACGAACAAATAACAGAAGAACAGAAGACAGGACAGTGAAATAACGAGGCAAAGAGAAAAATAGCGTAAGGGGGAGGAGACGGAGGGGCGAAAGTATCAAAGGAAAGACGAAACAGCAAGAAATAACGTAAAATAAAAAGACAAGGAAGTGAAATAACGTAGTAAAGAGAAAAAATAACGTAAGAGGGAGCAAAAATAACGAAGGTGAGAAAAATAACAAAGGGGAGGAGAGACGAAACAGCAGGATAGTGACTTTGCGAGGAAATAACGTAAAATAATTAGACAAGGAAGTGAAATAACAAAGTACAGAGGAAAATAACGTAAAAAGGGAGGGGACGGAAGAGCGAAGTTACAAGGAAAATCACCGAAGAAAAGGAGACAACAGCAAAATAGTGAAGTTACAAGCAAATAACAAGGAAGAGACAGGAGAGTGAAACAGCAACGTGAGAGTAAGCAAGTGGAAGGAGGAAGACTGAGCAGTGAAATAGCAAACAGGGGAGGAGACAAGAGCAAAACAGTGAAGATACAAGTAAAAAAGACAGCAGAGGAGAAAACCAGGGGACTAAAAACGGCAAAATAGTGAAGTTACGAGCAAATAACAAGAGAGACAGGGGTGGAACAGCAATAGGGAGGAGGAAGACTAAGCACTGAAATAACAAATACAAGAGGAGACGGAAGAGCAAAATAGTGAAAATACAAGCAAAAAACAGCAGAGGAGAAAACTAGATGGAAAGGTAGTTAGAGGAGGATAGTTTAGTGGATATAGATGGAGCAGGATAGATAGACAGAGGAGGATAGCCTGACTAAAAAAACACCAAAATCACCATCAAATATCATAAACAGAGAAAACTAACAAAAGGAAAGGAAGCTAAACAGCAGAATAACAAAATCACACAATATACAAGACAACCAAGAGAAGACAAAGGGACATCATCATCAAAATCACGACCAAACAACACAAACGCACGCCACAAAAACCGTGGTAATGGCTCCGATAGCACTGCCGGAGGAGCTGAAGGGGCGGCTGGCGTTGCTGGTGGCGCAGGAGACAGCCGTGGTGAGGGAGTTCTGTCGCCTCACCAGCCAGTACTTCAGGCAGGAGGTGAAGCCTAAGGTGTTTACATCGGCTGCCAACAAGCTCGGCGCCCAGCCATCGCAGGTAACAAACTAAGCTAACTAATTTTTTTACGGTACAGACAGAAACTCAATGGCAAAATAAATAAATCAATAAATAAAATTAATATAATATAAAAAAAGATGTGTGGTTTAGCTCTTTTTCTTTGTTTACCGATATTATTTTGCCTCATTTCTTCACAGTTATGCATGATTTTTTTTTTTCGTGGTATAAGAGGAGGAGGAGCTCACGTAGGAAAAGTGGAAAGTTACAGAAGAAAGCTCAAGGAAAAAAGTGGATATTAGCTCTTTTTTTCTTCATTTATCATTATTACTTTTTGCTTTTTTTTTATGGAGGAGATAGGAGGTAAAGGAGGCAACTTGAGGGGATAAAAATGTGGTTTAGTTTTTTTCTTTTTCTTGCAGTGTTAGAGAGAGGTTAGTTTAAATGGCCATAGGTTAGTGTCCATTGCTTTATATATTATGCCCGCCTATACTGATTTCCTTTCTTTTAATAATGTAATGAGTGATCTTTGTCTGTGTGTGTGTGTGTGTTTGTTTCAGGTAGAGGACGCAGTACAAGCATTAGTGTTCCTCCTGATTCGCTGTGGTCAGGTCAACCCCACCACTGAAGATCTGCATGGCCTCTCCACCTCCCTGGGCTTCTCCGAGGACGCCGCCAAGGTCATCGCCGACACCTACACCGACAACGAGGCGGAGGTCAAGGAGTACCTCAAGGCTTCTGGGGTCAAGGTGAGAATGTTCTGTGCTGTTACAATATATTTCTTCCTTTCATTTAACCTGTCCGCTGCGATTGGCACGGATTTGGCCTTCACTGGTAGCCTGGTAACACACACTCCCAGGTCTTTCTCTGCCTCTGTGGTGGATAGTGGAGTGTTTCCCATGTGGTATTGGTGTGCTGGATACCCCCTTTACACTTTGCTTCATTGCCTTGTAGCAGCCACTTCTTGTTCCACTCCTGTAGCTTGGTGATGTCTTCTTGTTGGAAATCCATAGTCAAGTGGTTAATGTCCTTATTTTCTTGGGTGTGACAGGCTATCAGTCTCTCCCACACTTGATTGTATACCCTCCAGGCCTTCTTTTCTCTTTCAACTTCTCTCCATCTCTTCAACGAACTATATTTCTATCCTATGCATTTGTCAAACTGTATTTCTTTCCTTTCCTCCCTTCTACCTCCACAGTCCTTTACCTAATCCCTTAATCTTACCTCCCTTCCTTCTGTCCTAATCCCTCCTACCTACACCCTCCTCTCACCTCGCTTCCTAGTTCTTCATCCTACCTCCTCCCTCTAACGTTCTTCCCATCTCCCTCTTCTTCCCTTCCTTCTGTCCGAATCCCTCATCCTACATATACCATCCTCATCCCTCGCTCCCTAATCCTTCATCCTACCTCCTCCCTCTAATGTTCTTCCCATCTTCTTCTTGGCGCAGAGGTTAGCACACTCGGCTCACAACCAAGAGAGCCCAGGTTCGATTCCCGGGCGGAGTGGAAAAATTTGGGTGGCATCTCCTTTGATTTTTTTCCCCTTCTGTCTCTCTCCGGCACATGACCACAGATGTTGCGCCGACTAAACGAAACTTTCCACCTTTTCTTCCCATCTCCTCCCTTCCTTCTGTCCTAATCCCTCCTACCTACCCTCCTCTCACCTCCCTAATTCTTCCTCCTTCCTCCACAGGTGTCACAGTACAAGGACCTGGAGTGGAGGTTTGATGTCCTAGTGGGTTCTCGCTCCCTCCACCACGTCGCTGAGCCGCTCCTCACCCTGCAGCTCACCCTGGACACACGTATGTTATGCCGATCCAAGCTGTTACGTCCACTGAGTATATAAATGTGTGATGGTTGACCTGTGTTCTTGATTTACTCCTTTGAAATATAGAGGTTAATCCTTCCCATAGTGGCTACTGTAAATATGTCTAAACCTACACTTCATAGCCTTTCTAACATTATATTTAAAACCTGATGTAGTGATGTCTCGCCTAATTCTTACTATCTAAACACTATCTTTGAGCCCTTGAAATATAGAGGTTTATCCTTCCTATAGTGTCTACTGTAAATATGTCTAAACCGACACTTCATAGCCTTTCTAACATTATCTTAAAAGCCTGATGTAGTAATGTCTCGCCTAATTCTTACTATCTAAACACTATCTTTGAGCCCTTGAAATATAGAGGTTAATCCTTCCTATAGTGGCTACTGTAAATATGTCTAAACCGACACTTCATAGCCCTTCTAACATTATATTTAAAACCTGATGTAGTAATGTCTCGCCTAATTCTTACTATCTAAACACTGTCTTTGAGCCCTTGAAATATAGAGGTTGATACTTCCTATAATGGTTACTGTAAACCAACACTTCTTGTAGCCTCTTAACACTGTCTATCTTATCTATTCTTAAAGCCTGATGTAGTAATGTCTTGCCTAATTCTTACTATCTAAACACTATCTTTGAGCCCTGTAAATCAGGTTAATCCTTCCTATTGTGGCTACTGTAAATATGTCTAAACCGACACTTCATAGCCCTTCTAACATTATCTTTAAAACCTGATGTAGTAATGTCTCGCCTAATTCTTACTATCTAAACACTGTCTTTGAACCCTAACTCAGTAACCCTTTAAACTAACTCCTTGTAATCTCTCTTAACACTATCTTTTCTATTCTTAAATCCTAACTCAACGTCTTGGCTAATTCTTATTAAACACTATCTGTCTTTGAACCGTAACTCAGTAACCCTTTAAACTAACTCCCTGTAGCCTCTCTCTTAACAGTATCTATCTTATCTATCCTTAAATCCTAGCTTCGTGACCCTTCTAAGTAGTAACCTCTAGCCAATTACACTATTTTAACACTATCTTTGAACCTAACTCAGTAACCCTTTAAACTAACTCCTTGTAGCCTCTCTTAACAGTATCTATCTTATCTATTCTTAAATCCTAACTTAGCGACCCTTCTAAGTAGTAACCTCTTGCCAATTACACTATCTAAACACTATCTCTGAACCTAACTCAGTAACCCTTTAAACTAACTCCTTGTAGCCTCTCTTAACAGTATCTATCTTATCTATTCTTAAATCCTAACTTAGCGACCCTTCTAAGTAGTAACCTCTAGCCAATTACACTAACTAAACACTATCTCTGAACCTAACTCAGTAACCCTTTAAACTAACTCCCTGTCTCTCTTTAACACTATCTATCCTATTTATCCTTAAATCCTAACCCTTCTAAATTCTAACCGATCCTCTCTCTCACTATCCACCACAGCAAACTCTGATTCCACGCGCAAGGAGGGGATTCACGAGGGACAGGACGGAGGCATTGGTGAGGGGGGTGGATGCGAGACACTCCTGCTGCAGACCGACCCCAACAACCTCCTGCACATGACCTCGGTGCTGGAGGACGCGCTGCAGGAGGCTCGGACGCACCACTCTCGCCGCGTCCAGAGATACCTCAAGTAGCTGCGTGTGGTGGGGTGTGGCGTAATGGGGTGGTTTCATAGTCCGACACGAGTTATCATTTACACTCATATGGAAGTACATTTTCGATAATTCTCTTTTTCTATGCAGTGCTCGATATTAAAGTGATTTCCTGTGTGGTTTCAAAGTCCGACAGAAATTATCATTGGCACTCAAACTGAAGTATATATGCCATGATTCTCTTTTTCTATGCAGCGCTCGATAATAAAACAAAACAAAGTGCTTTCCGGTGTGGTTTTATCAAGTTAATTACATTCTACATCAAGGGAATACACTAAGTGAATCTGCGATGCTCAAACAGAAGTATATATTTCCATAATTCTCTTTTTCTTTGTAGTGCTCGAAACTAAAGTGATTCCCTGTGTGGTTTTATCAAATTTCTTAGCTTCTACATCAAGGTGACACAATAATTGAATCTGGGGCACTCAATCCGAAGTATATTTTCAATAATTCTCTTTTTCTATGTAGTGCTCGATACTAAAGTGATTTCCGGTGTGGTTTTATCAAGTTTATTACCTTCTACATCAAGGCCAAACACTAATTGACTCTGGAATGCTCAAACAGAAGTATATTTTCCATAATTCTCTTTCTCTATGTAGTGCTCGATACTAAAGTGATTTCCGGTGTGGTTTTATCAAGTTTATTACCTTCTACATCAAGGCCAAATACTAACTGAATCTGGGGAACTCAATCCGAAGTATATTTTCCATAATTTTCTTTTTCTACACAGTGCTCGATACTAAAGTGATTTCCGGTGTGGTTTTATCAAATTTCTTAGTTTCTACATCAAGGCCAAACACTAATTGAATCTGGGGTCTCTTGGTAGGGCAGTGAGCGTGTTATCCCCTCCATTACGAAGCCCTGTGTTTGCATGTTAGTGTGTGTGATTGTGCAACTAATGATACTCCGAAATCTTGTTGCGTTGGGTTACTTGTTGCTTAGGTTGGAAACTGGGAGAACGCTCATGAGACAGTAAGGAAGCATGCCCCGAGAGAGAGGTCAATGGGGTTTCTGATTAGCACTCGCATCAGGATGAAAGCTACGGTTGGAAAGTGGAAGGAGACGCCCGTATGAGAAAGTAAGGAAGTCCAAGAGAGAGGTCAATGGGCTTTTCTGATTAGTACTCGCATCAGGACGAAAGCTACGATTGGAAAGTGGAAGGAGACGCCCATATGTCCCCTCTACACCTGGGAGTCAAACTTGGACCTCTCAGTTGCGAGGTGAACGTGCTAGCCATTGTGCCATGAAGCTGTGTGTGTGTGTGTGTGTGTGCGTGTGTGTAAGTAACGATATTCCAGATTCTTGTTTCATTGGGTTATGTTCATTCCAGGTCTTGGGTGTTACTTTATACAATGTTTTGATGCCTTCACGAGAATGCAGCGGCCCGTGTCTTCCCTAGATTCTGACATTCCATTACTGATTAAACCTCCTCACTGCCTCACTGCAACAAGACTCGGAAGTGTTAGAAATAAGGAAGGATTAGCACACTGCAACAAGACTCGGAAGTGTTAGAAATAAGGAAGGATTAGCACACTGCAACAAGACTCGGAAGTGTTAGCACTGGACTGAGCAAGATGGAGGAGGATCATTGGAAGTCCAGCGCTTAGAATGGGAGACGATGGACTATACTATAAATGTAGAAGAAAAAGAAGAAGACTGTCCTCCCTGTTTCCCTTCACTACATAGATGAAAAATATGTATCGGACCAACGTTAAGTCTTAGTTTGATAGTTAAGTGTTGTATGGGAGGACGGAAGACTCTCTAGTTACAGAGGTAGGTGCCAAAGACATTCAAGCATAATGGAAGTGTTATTTGATAGAGATTTTTCGATTTGGGACTGGTGGGGCTGTGTGTGTGTGTGTGTGTGTGTGTGTGTGTTTTATGGTGGAAATGACAGGTTGTGTGAAAGAGATTGCCCTCTACGATTTATTAAAGTAAAGAAAATAGAATGAAATGTGTGTGTGTGTGTGTGTGTGTGCTTGTGTGAGTGTGTTTTATGGTGGAAATGACAGGTTGTGTGAAAGAGATTGCCCTCTACGATTTATTAAAGTAAAGAAAATGGAATGAAATGTGTGTGTGTGTAGTCAATTCAAAGGTGTGTTAAAATGAAATCCTCAAATGTAAACGCCCTTAATGTCGGATCTGCAGTACTGTTTTCCTTTAGAATGCCCTGATTATCTCTAAGGTGATTGTTTACCTCTGCATGACAAAACAAGCCTGACTGACAACTGCAAAAACTATGTACACTATGATTTTTGTAAACATGAAAGAAAGAAAAGTTTTTGAAAATGCTTGTGTTGTTTTGTTTCCTGATCCTTCATACCCATACATAGGACTGGAACCCTCCCTTCATGGTGCATTAACCTGGTACCAGCGACGGGACAAATTTGTGGCTTTATTGTGTACCAGCGACGGGCCAAAATTGTGGCTTTATTGTGTGCCAGTGACGGGACAAATTTGTGGCTTTATTGTGTACCAGCGACGGGCCAAAATTGTGGCTTTATTGTGTACCAGTGACGGGACAAATTTGTGGCTTTATTGTGTACCAGTGATGGGCCAAAATTGTGGCTTTACCGTGTACCAGTGATGGGACAAATTTGTGGCTTTATTGTGTACCAGTGACGGGACAAATTTGTGGCTTTATTGTGTGCCAGTGACGGGACAAATTTGTGGCTTTATTGTGTACCAGCGATGGGCCAAAATTGTGGCTTTATTGTGTACCAGCGATGGGCCAAAATTGTGGCTTTATTGTGTGCCAGTGACGGGACAAATTTGTGGCTTTATTGTGTACCAGCGACGGGCCAAAATTGTGGCTTTACCGTGTACCAGTGATGGGCCAATTTTTTCCCTTGACATAAACCCCCAAAAAAATAGAGGACGCACCAACTGATTGCAAATGGGTTGATATCTATTATATAATGATTTGCATGAGTGATGATTTTTCTCTCATTAATTCGGTTAGAGGAGCCTTTTAAGAAACATGATCCCCGCAGCTACCGGGTTAAAAGACACTTACCTGCCTGGGACCGTGAGACTACTTAAGGTTATAGATGCACTCACAAAGCACCAATAACATACTCAAAAACTAACAAAATATATATAAAAAAACATCTTACAACCATAAACATAATAAAGAAGAAACATAGCATATATAACTCACAACATACATAGCATATAACTCCTACCATACTGAAAACAATAATCATCAGTCAAGTTTACCATAATCTAATACAATATGAGACAAAAAGGGGCATTAAAACAACATAAATACAATAAAAAAACTCCCCCTAAGAACAACTAAACAACCAAGGTCTCGGTACTCACATCTGGTCCTGAGGGAGACCTTGTAGCCGTTGGGAGTCTCTATGCCGACGCAGGACTCCTTGTAAATCTCGAGGCGGAAGACGCGCTGCCGCCAGGGGTAGAAAGTGAACCAGGAGGCCTCACGATGCTGCTGCCTCACCGACGACGCGTTCTGCCCCTCGTAGTGACGGAAGTTGTCGCCCACGATGTCCAAACGCAGCTGAGAGGAGACGTTACCCGAGATTGTTATTATTGCAAGAGAATAAATGAAAGTGTCAAGTGAGAGAGGGAGGAGTGCACACTGTAAATATACTAAATGTACAAAAAAGGCTAAAAATTCAAGAAAGATGGACTCAGAGAAGGAAAAGCAGATAAGTTTGGTCAGAAATAGCTATTGCGAGAGAATAAATTGAAGTCGTGTGAGAGGGAGGAGTGCACACTGTAAATATACTAAATGTACAATAAAAGGCTAAGAATTCAAGAAAGATGGACTCAGAGAAGGAAAAGCAGAAAAGTTTGGTCAGAAATAGCATCCCTTAATTATAGCCAGCTTGTTGTTACTGTGAGAGAATAAATTTAAGTGTCGTGTGAGAGAGGGAGGAGTGCACACTATAAATAAACCAAATGTACAAAAATGGGCTACGAATTTAAGAAAGGAAAAGCAGAAAGGTTTGGTCAGAAATAGCATCCCTTAATTATAACCAGCTTGTTACTGTGAGAGAATAAATTTAAGTGTCAAGTGAGAGAGGGAGGAGTGCACGCTATAAATAAACCAAATGTACAAAAATGGGTTACAAATTTAAGAAAGGAAAATCAGAAAGGTTTGGTCAGAAAAAGAAATAGCATCCTTTTATTATAACCAAATACTGGACTTCATTTTTTATTTTACAGCTAAGGAGGCAGTTCAGGGGCTAATAAACAATACAGAAAAAACAAACACAATGTCACTGCTCCCCCAAAAGCCAAAAAATATACCACATTCTTAAGCAATTCAGAATCAAAGAACAAGTATTTGACAAGACTTTCATAGGAGTTTCAGGCATTTGCAGTGGTATTTTTATGACCCTGGTGATAGTTTGATCATTCTTCTGTGCCATGAACCTAAAAAAACACTCATTAGCATGTGATTGACCTCCTTTTTAGCCTTTAGAAGTAGTTGACATGAGGGGCGGAAGCGACTGAGAATGACGACTTAAGAGATTTCCAAACAAGAGTAATCAAGGTTCCTGGAATTTTACGGACTATTGCTCACCTCGATGGTCTTGAAGAAGGTGGTGAGGGTCTTTGCCTCGCCCTGGTAACAAAATATGTTGAGGGGGTTGTGGGAGTCCCCGACGATGATGAGTTCTCGGCCGGCCCTCATGCGATAGTGGTCTGGGGGGGGTGCGGAGGGGGAGGATTATAAATTAGATATACACACATAATTTCATAATCGCTTCTCTCTCTCTCTTTCTCTTTATTTTTATACGGGAAAGGAAGGAGCTGAAGGGCATATAAAGTGTAGAAAAAAAACCTTGTTTAAATTTAAAGGTGTTATTCATTGATGCACAACTAACCAATGCTATCACAAATCCACCATCTACATAGTCGTGTTAGTAAAAGATAACAATGAAATAAACCGAAAAGATAAATGAGACTCGAGAATATTAGTGTTTATACCTTTGCCGTCAGTGCGATGAGGCAAAGCATAGCGAAGTGAAAGATAAATAACACAAACAAACACACACACACACACAAAAAAAAAAGAGGACAGAGCAGTGAAATAGCAAAGGAAAGGCAAGTAATATGAAGAAAATGGAAGAGGAAGAGTGAAATAACAAAGTGAACGGCAAATAAAACCCGAAGAAAACGAAGCAGAAGGAATAAATAACAAAATAAAAGAACAAAAAATAAATAACGCAGCCGTGAACAACATAGCCAACACACCACTCTACGAGACTCCAGACTGTTAGCGCAAGGGCTGTCTCTACCTGTGGCTTCGGTGCGGTGCGGTTGTTGGGTTGGTGCGGGTGGTGGTGGCGGATGTCTGCCAGGCTTGCTCTCCTGCCCCCGCCCTGGGTCTGCATGCGATAGACGGCAGGGAGAAGCTTATAATAATAGCCTTTTCATTGACTATTACCACTACTGATACTATTACAGCTACTAATAATAATACTGCTACAGCTACTACTCCTACTATTACTATGGCTACTACTATTTTTACTATTGCTACTACTACTACTACTATTACTTTTAAAGATAGCAAAGTGAAAATAAAACAGGTTTCATTAACAACCTAATTGATAGTATGCATCAACTTTAATGACTTTGTGACTTGAGGAAGAATATCTGTGACAATTAAATTAACCTGTTGAAGAAGGGTTCATTCTGGGTGAGCTCTTTAACTAACATGAGAGAAAGCAAATGTGCCTCGACTCCTTAAATGAATGAGAAAAGAGATACTATGTGCCTGAACTCTTTAAATAAATGAAAAAATATACTATGTGCCTGAATTTAAATAACCATCAGAGGAAACAAATACCACACCCAACAGACATAACAAATAACAAAGAAACAAAAATAATAGACAAATACAGGTTTTACAGATTTAAAAGGTAATAAAATACATATATGACAACAGAAGAGTAGATGGTTAAGTAGGAAGCACTATATCAACGCATTAACAAAACCAACTTTTACTCAAATGATTTCTGAAAGCTACACCAGACGAGCCTCTACTCCACACAGCCCAAGACACAGCGTCAAACTGTGATACTGACCAGCTACAGGACAAGAAAAGTGTGGAGGCAGCAGACTTGGAAGCTGGCCACGGTGATTCTGAACTTCAACAACATTCAAAAACATTTCCCACCACCACCAACAACAACAACACACATTGCCATTCACTGTTGATGAGGTTTCAGGCCCCCTCCCCAGAGCCATCAACAATACAATAATGACGTTACCACCGAAAGTTGTCCTCGATGCTCGTATTTGTAACATGAAAGGATTTAGTGAACAAGTGAGCCTTCAGTGCTTCCTTGGGGGTTGCTGGTTTGCCGCTGTTCTTAACACCCTCGGGTAACTCATTACAGAGCCAAGGGGCACTCTTCTCAAATGCTCTGAAGCCCAGGTCCAGACTGACTCTTGGCTAATAGTCTAAGCTGTTCTGCACTTTGTCTTGGTGACATATTAAGGACTAAATTCCTGTAGTTCTTTTATGAGATCACAAGTATCCAAAGTTTTATTTCCAACTGACAATATTCAGCAGACTGCAGTTTATCTTTGAGTCTCGAGAACTAATAGCCACAATCAGTTATGTTGCAAATTCTCCCATATACAACAATGATCATTCGTTGAGTGATTAATTTCAGGCTTATTATACCTCACACAATTTATGCATATCTTTTCAGCCGTGGTGCAGTCCCTGGATTTATGATCTCCGGCACATTGGTAGCATCGCGGGGCCTCCACACTGCTCTTGGCAGTACAGTTGGTCTCAAGATGGCACTATCTTGGACAGTGATAACATATAATAACACATCTGTCAGTGTGTGCATCCCCCATTCTAATTTTAACTTATGATTCTTATAAATCAACACTAACAACCAATCACAGTAGGTTAATTACAATAAATACATGATGTAATACTCACAATACAAATACCCTGCCCCCCACACCAGAAAACAATAAACAGATAAACATCAGACAGGTAAACAACACGAGACACACTTAACACTTCAAAAACAATAAACAGATAAACAAATAACAGACAGGTAACCAACACGAGACACACTTAACACTTCAAAAACAATAAACAGATAAACAAATAACAGACAGGTAACCAACACGACACACTTAACACTTCAAAAACAATAAACAGATAAACAAATAACAGACAGGTAACCAACACGACACACTTAACACTTCAGAAATAACAAACAAACAAACACCAGACAGGTAAACAACACGACAAACGCACAACACTTCAAAAACGTTTCAAACCTTCCCCGCCAAGCACCGCCTTACTCGCCACCGTCCCTCACTACCACACTCTCTCTCCCTCCTCCTGCTCGCCCCCGGCCCTCACCTATGCCCGGGATCTCCGCCTGCTGCCCCGCCGCCGCCATGGCCCCCAGCACGACCAGGGTGAGGGCTTGAAGGAGGCGCCGTGACCCCGCCATGACTGCTGAGTGTGTGTGACTGACCCTGATCTTGATGTCACAGATGGCTTGAGATTTCTCCCAGTGCCTTTTTTGTATCGGCACTCATCACAAGTAGTACAAAAGTTCCCTAAAAGTAGCAAATTCACAGAGAAAGTAGCCCAAACACACACACACACATTAGTAGACAGTCATTTATATATTAACCGAACAATATTCCAAAGTAGCCCAGAAAGTCGCGTGTTGACCCCTGCGAGGACCTGTTTTTACCTGCTACTGGAGATGATTGTCTGAATATGCTACTTTAACTTGTTTTTAAGTGATCTGAATGAGTAATTATCCATCTGTCTGCCTTAATCGATGACTACGTAGGTAAGGAATGCCTAATGCCTAATGATCAATTTTTTTTTACCATTAAATAAATACAAAAGTCTCAATATAGAACTTTAATACATTTTCGTGTGGTTTAAGTACCTAATTAACTACCTGTCTACCTTAAATAAAGCAAAATAGGACTAAAAATTTAATGGTTTGCCCGCCTGTCAGTGAAGTCGCCAACGCCACCTGTGACATCAAGATTAAGTTCAATAGCGCGGGAAACAACGGCAATGGTACAGAAGTCGATCTTGTAAGTGTATTTAAGTGCCAGTGCCGGCCTGTTTAAGTGCCTAGGAGTTCGAGGTGACTATATAAGTGGCCGTGGAGTCCTGTGGTAAGGGCGGGCAGGGCTGTAGTGAGGTAGGGTAGAGGGAAGGGTTACGCCATGTCACATCGCTAGCGGGAAGGGTTTGTTTCCTGCCTGACAACCATTATTATTACTATTATTATTATTATGGGGGCTAAGGGGTAAGGTTGGGGGTATATTCTGTTTCTGCGCGTGGTCTTAGTGCTCATCTCCGTAACGTGTGAGGCTGTGACGGGAGAGATCTCGGTAAATGTTCAGAGTTGCCCCAAAAACCCACTAACTCTTAAAAAAATCTATAGCAGCGTTTCTATCAATTTGCGATGCATATATATGGGGTTCAAAATGCATAGAATAATGACATCTAACTCATGGGAAGTACCACAGTGAGATGGGCAACTCTCTGAACATTTACCGAGATCTCTTTACCCCGACACAAGGCCAGTGGGACATGTTGAAACCTGGGTCTGGATATTAATACGCAGGGCAGCCATCAGGTGCTTAACACGCATAATAATAGCTTTAAGTAATGGAGATTGACTCCGCGCCTCCAAAAAAACGATATTTCGCCTCCATATTATAGTTGACGGACGAAATCCATGTCCCTCAACCATAACATGAAGGCGCAAGTACTTGAAAGTTGAGAAAAAGCCCTAATCCCCTTCCCTTAACGATCTTGGGGTACCCGTGGGAAATCGGGGGGGTTGGTCGGGGGAGCGGTAAATATGGAGAATCGCTACGCACCTCCAATATTGCTCCCACGGCATTACTAGCTTTGGTAAGTCTTAGGAATAGCGGCTCGTAGTGGGTGCATGTTTAGGGCACGGTGTGGTGGTAATTACAACATTTCTAGTACGTTCGACGGGGTTTTGACAAGCAGACAGGCGTGTTTATGTCACAAGGGTGTATTTTTCCGCGCGGGCTCTTCCCTTTCTTCACCCCGGAGCTCGCAGTCTCATCACTCATCGACTTAGAAGAAATCGTTTGGCCAGCGTGGAAAAATACACCCCTTGTGACATAAACACGCCTGTCCGCTTGTCAAAACCCTGTCGTACGTGCTAGAAATGTTGTAATTACCACCACCGTGCCCTAAACGCTCACCCGCTAGGAGCCGCTATTCCTAAGATTTACCCTCGCTTTTCCAAGGCATCGCATACTGTTGTCTTACTCTAGCTTTACCGGCGCATCAAACATTACTGCGTCTACAAGTGATAAGGAATAACAGATAAAATTCCTGTCCCCTTCAACAAAATTAAAACACCTGTTAGTGGGGAGGGCATGAAAGAATTATTATTGAAATGCATTTTTGTATATGTTTTATCTTGGGGAGGGGCGAGGGCGGGTAAGCCTCCTTAGGTTATAAAGTTGGGCAGCCAATGATATCTTATGTATGCCAAAGGGTATGTTTTAACAGCACCTGAGAGAGCCCCCTTCCCCCTTTCATTCCCTTTTTCCTCCTGTCAGCTGTGTGATGACATTTTCCTATCACTTATCTTTGGCCTTATCTAGAGAACTGATTGAGGATTGGAAAAAAATAAATATGATGCAGATAATGTTGAAGAAGGGTCAGCCACCTCTTGCAAAGTTAAAATACATTATCGGTATCAGGACACCTCTCCTCCTGAAATTGACCTATCTTTCGGCCACTCCTCTGTGCTTTTTATGGGAGCAGCGAATAGTGGTCTTTTTTTCATTATTGTTTCCTTCTTTCTTTTGCCCTTGAGCTGTCTCCTCTGCTGTAAAAGAAATATATAGATTCTTTATGGTACCTGAATGGAGTGAGAATGACGACATGGGTATTAGAACAGTGCTAGGACTGACAGGAGACATGAACATAGACAGATCGACAGTGAGACACATGAAAACTTATCTGGTCAAGTGCTGGACTAAAGGAAAGACTCACACAAGAATAGAAGACGGAGGGACCTGAGCAGCGATCCAAAGCTGAAACGGAACCAACAAAGAAGAAGAAGAGGAGTGGAGTAACAAATGACTTCCAAAAAATGAAAATACAAGGGGTGGGGGGGTGAGAAAGGCGAAGCTCCTCAGTTGGGGGTCAAAGGGGGTGATTCCCTCGTGTTAAATAGGTTATATTAGGTTAGGTTAGTTAAGATTTATTCAGCATGTGGTGTGGGCTGGCGGAAATAGACTGCGTGGGATGGAGTGGGGTGGGGCAGTGGTGGGGGTTGTCCAATACGCTGGCCGGTGATGACGGGTGGGGCAGGGCGGCGGTGGGGCGGGTGATGACTGGTGGGGCGGGTGATGACCGGTGGGGCAGGGCGGCGGTGGGGGCGGGTGATGACAGGTGAGAGTGGGGCGGCTGCCGTGCTCCTCAGGCATTGAATAAGTCAATCATTTAGTGATTTCTGGAAAATAAAGCTTTCCCCAGTATAAAAATCATCATACCTCGCCCAGAAATAATTGAAATAATCAGTGTCTCAAAATTAGTAGGCTACCTTCTCTTCATTAATCCCCTATGATGCTTTTCTGAGTAACCCATGATTTTTTTTTTTTTTTTTTTTTTACTTATTTGACACAATAACCTTGACCCCCCCCATTACAAGATTTCTGTAACTCTTCCCACTTTTTGTGTTCCAGGTCATTCTTCTCTGCCAAGGCAGCCGGCGCAGGAGAGGCTGAGGGCAGCAGTAGCAATGCAGGTGGTGGAGGCAGGAGGCAAGTTGTTCCAGGGCTTGCGGGCGACAGTGTTGGGATGATATCTGGAACTAAGCGCTTTTCTATCTTTTATGTGTCTTTGTACTTCTATATTTATTTTGAGTCTTGTTTTTACTTTAATCAAGAGCATATTATATTAAAGCATTAAGTCTTTTTATTTCAGTTCATTAAAAACTCGTATTCTCCCCAACAGGACCGCCGCCGCTGTTGCCAAAGAGTCGCCCGTGAAGCGGAAAGTGAACAGGAGGAGTCGCATAATTGAGAGTGACAGTGAAAGTGAACAGGAGCAGGATGAGGAGGAGGAGGAGGAGGAGGTAGAGGTGAAGAAGAATGGGTGAGGAAAAGTTACATTCAACGTATTCATCTTAGTCTTTTCCTTTTAACCCGGTAGCTGCGGGGATCATGTTTCTTAAAGGCTCCTCTAAGTGAGAATAATGAGAAAAAATCATCACTCACACAAACCATTTCATAATATATATTAACGTATTTGTGATCTGTTTATGCATCATCTATTTTGGGGGGTTTATATCATGGCAAAAATTTGGCCCGTCACTGGTACACGGTAAAGCCACAAACTTCTTTTTCTTCTTCCTTCTTCTTCTTCTTCTTCTTCATCTTCTTCTTTTTTCCTCTTCTTCTTCTTAATTTGGCCCGTCGCTGGTACCGGGTTAATAGATGATAATGCAATTTTGACCACTCTTTCGGCCACCTCTTATGATTCTTTTTGGGAGCAGCGAGTAGCGGGCTTTTTTTTATTATTGTTTAATTTTTTTTGTGCCCTTGAGCTGTCTCCTTTGTTGTAAAAAAAATCGTAAAGAGAAGGTGATGGTGATTAAGAATGGGTGTGAGTAAAACGTATTCATTGTATTATTTTCTTCTCTATACTCTTAAAGTTGATGAATAATAATCTTATCTAATGTAAAAAAGGAGGAGGAGGTAAAGAAAACGGGCATGAGAGAGAGAGTAACATTAATTCTATATATTATTCTTTCTGTTACGGCACAGTTTAAGGGGGGGTTGCCTTAAAATTAAAACATATACATTTACTTATTCTTGAGATAAATAAATAAGAGTTAGGACTTTGTTTTCAGTTAGGGGATGTTAATAGAAAGAAGAACAATGGTTTAATGGAAGAGGTACAGGAAGAAAATGGGGTTATGGTTGCTGGGGATGAGGTTTAAGGGGGGCTACTCTAAAATTTAAGGGAAATGGGGTCAGAGTTGCCTTAATAAATACGAATCTAATCTCCTTGTAATATTCAGATTCTTCTCTCTATTCTCTCGTTCTAGATATATTTTTTTTCTGTTACAGCAAAGTTTAATAAATACAAATCTAATCTACTTGTAATATTCAGATTCTTCTCTCTATTCTCTCGTTCCAGATATTATTTTTTCTGTTACGGCAAAGTTTAATAAATACGAATCTAATCTACTTGTAATATTCAGATTCTTCTCTCTTTTCTCTCATTCCAGATATTATTTTTTCTGTTACGGCAAAGTTTAATAAATACGAATCTAATCTACTTGTAATATTCAGATTCTCTCTTCCTTTCAGCGACGTGGAGGAGAGAACCAAAGGAGTTAAAGGAATCGAGAGCAGTACACGCAAGAAGCTGGACCAGTGGAGATTTGACAAAAAGGAAGAAGAAGAAAATGAAGAAAAGGCGGAGGAGGAAAAGGAAAATGTAAAATCCAACAATACCCCCAAGGAAACACCAGATGGAAAGAAGGGAAAAGGGAAGAATGAGAAGAAGGAAAAAACACCAAAGAAGGAAGGAAAGACCCCAAAAGGTAAGAAAACGGAAACAACGAAAATGGAGAATGGGAAGATGACAGAGGAAGAGAAGATGGAAGTGGAGGAAGATGAGAAGAGGGAGAAGAAGGAAGCTGGTGAGGATAAGAGGAAGAAGGGGGAGGAAGAGGAGATGGGTGGGCATCCTTCCTCTTCCTTCATCACCCCCAAGAAAGAGTTGCAGGCTCCTCTTGGGAAGTCTCCCGGATTCACTCCCGAGACTGTCCCGCCCTTAAGGAAAACAGGTACGCTCCTCTTTATTCCTCTTCTTTTTCCTCTTGTTTTCATCCCTTTTCCTCTTACTTTCCCCTTTTTTGTATTTTTTTTTTCCCCACCCTCGAGGAAAACAGGTATGCTCCTCTTCCTCTTCTTTTTCCTCTTGTTTTCATCCTTTTTCCTCTTACTTTCCCCTTTTTTTTGTATTTTTCTTTTTCCTTTTTTTCTCATTCCTTTTTGTCCTCTTCCTACTCCTCTTTATTTCTTTTTTCTCTTTTTCCTCTTGTTTTCCTCTTTTTTCCTCTTACTTTCCCCTTTTTTTTGTATTTTTCTTTTCCATTTTTTTCTCATTCCTTTTTGTCCTTTTCCTCCTCCTCCTCTTGATTTCTTCCTCTTGCTATTTCCTCTTTGTTATCCAGTTTCTTCTTTTTCCTCTTGTTTTCCTCGTTTTTCCCTCTTACTTTCCCCTTTTTTATGTATTCTTCTTTTTCCTTTTCTTTCTCATTCCTTTTTGTCCTCTTCCTTCTCCTCCTCTTGATTTCTTCCTCTTTGTTATCCAGTTTGTTCCTTTTTTTCTCTTCCTTTTCTTCCTCTTTTTTTTTCTTCAACTTCAACTTCTTCTTTTCTTCCTTTTTTGATTATTTTTTTACTGTATCAAAAAGTAACAGCTGAGAGAGAGAGAGAGAGAGAATTAATAGTTATCCCACAATTTTTTTTTATTTATTTATTTATTTATTTTTTTTTTTTTAGCCCAGAAGAGGAAAAGTGGAGGCATGGAAGAAAGTCCGGCAAATGGAACGAAGAAACAGAAGAAGGAAGAGAAGAAGGAGGAAGACAAGGAAGACAGAACCCCCAAACAAAGGAGAACAAGGAAGAAGTTGATTGAGTCTGATAGCGAGGAGGAAGAGGTGGAGAAGAAGGAGGAGGAGGAGGAAGACAAGGAAGAAAAAGGAGGAAAAGAGAAGAAAACATCACCGGCGCAAAGACCAAAACCAGCGTCCATTCATAGTTTCTTCAGTAAGTTGTTGTTATTTTTATTATTATTATTATTATTATTATTATTATTATTATTATTAGTGAATTTTTTGAGGCATATTTTAAGAGGTACTGTTCCATTCCTTCTTATATAATTAAATTTTTTCTTCTTTTCTTCTTCTTCTTCTTCTTCTCCTCCTTTTCTTTCTCTTCTTTCTTCTCTTGTTCTTCTTCTTCTCCAACTTTCCTTCCTCTTCCTCCTCTTTATAAAACTTGCCTTCCTCCTCCTCCTCCTCCTCCTCCTCTTCTTTTTCCAGCTGTCAGCAAGAGCAAACCCAAGGAGAAGAAGGAGGAATTAGAAGAAGAGGAGGAGAAGATGGAAGTGGAAGAGGAAGAGGAGCACTCCACATCACCACAGAAGAAACAGAGGGAGGGAAGAGGAAGAGGAGGAGGAGGAGGAGAAAATGCAGTCTCACGCATCAAAATGGAGTGGGAGTCGGAAGAGGAAGAGGAGGAGGAAGAAGAAGGAGGTGGAGGAGGAGGAGGAGGAGGGAAGAAAAAAGCAGTGAAGGAATTCCCGAAGACAAAGAAGGAGGAAGAGAAGAAGAAGGGAAAAGGAAAGAAAGTAAAGGAGGAGGAGGAGGAGGAGGAGGAGGAAGAGGAAGAAGGAGGAGGAGGAGGGAAGAAAGCAATGAAGAAATCCCCAAAGACAAAGAAGGAGGAAGAGAAGAAGAAGGGAAGAGGAAAGAAGGGAAAGGAAGAGAAGGAGGAGGAGGAGAAGAAAGGAAAAGGGAGGAAAACGAAAAAGGAAATGAAGGAGGAGGAGGAAAAGGAGGAAAAAGACAAGGAAAACACCTCAAAAATCACCCCAAAAAAGGAAAAAGAAGAGGAAGAGGAGGAGAAGAAGACGCTGAAGAAGGAGGAAGGGCCAAAGAAGACTCTCGTTAATCCCTTTGCCGCGAGAATGTCGGGGTCATCGGGGAGTGACGCCGGGGCCGATTATAACCCCAGAAAAGGAAACTACCACCCGATAGATGACGCCTTCTGGACTAAGGGACAAAAGTAAGTATCTCTTGCTAAATCAGTTTCCTCAAGGTTGGGCGTTCTGTGTCATCTCTGCCATTTCTCTTCCCCCCGCCCATGCTGTCCATATACAGGGGCCTTGTCCGCCCTTGTATGGAGTATGCATCTCATGTGTCTTAAGGTTGGTATTTTAAGACAATTTCGCTTCTCACATCAACTATTTCAAAAGGTCAAAGAGGGGATTAATCGGGTTCTAATGAGTGTTTCTTTAGGTTCATGGTCCAGAAGAAGGGTCACACTACCACCAGGGTCATAAAACTACTTCTGGAAATGCCCACAACACCTATGAAAGCCTTGTCAAATATGTGTTTCTTTAGGTTCATGGTACAGAAGAAGGGTCAAACTACCACCAGGGTCATAAAACTACTTCTGGAAATGCCCACAACACCTATGAAAGCCTTGTCAAATATGTGTTTCTTTAGGTTCATGGTACAGAAGAAGGGTCAAACTACCACCAGGGTCATAAAACTACTTCTGGAAATGCCCACAACACCTATGAAAGCCTTGTCAAATATGTGTTCTTAGGCGGTGAAATGTCCCTAAGGCTCTTCGTCTCATCAACTCCTCTCATATTACTGACAGTCTTCGACCTCTCAAATTCCACCACAGTGTTGCATCAGTCTTCTATCGGTACTTTCATGGTGACTGCTCCTCTGAACTTGCTGATTTTATGCCTCCTCCCCCTTCAGAGTGCCGTACCTGGCCCTGGCGAAGACCCTTGAGGCGATAGAGGAGACCAGCGGCCGCCTGAAGATGGTGGAGATCCTTGCCAACTTCCTGCGTTCCGTCATTGTCCTGTCCCCTGATGACCTGCTCTTCTGCGTGTACCTGTGTCTGAACAAGGTGGCGCCCGCTTTTGAAGGTGAGAGGGAGGCTGGAGGGAGGGGGAGGGCTTGAGAGAGAGGTTGATGAAAGAAGGGAGAGTTATTTGGGGAAGGGAGATTAAAGACGGGAAAGGACTTGGTAGAGGAGTGGATTTAAGAACAGGGAGAGGGAGATGAAAGGAGGGAAAAAGAGAGGAGAGGAAGGAGGAAGGTTGAGTATGAGAGACAAAAGAGAGTGAAAGAGGGAAGGAAGAAAGTTAATGAGAAAAGGAGGAAAAGTTTTAGAGAGAGGGGGAAGGAAGAAAGTGAAGGAGGAAAGGAGGAAAAGTTTTAGAGAGAGAGGGAAGGAAGAAAGTGAATAAAGAAAGGAAGGAGAGAAGGAGGAAAAGTTATAGAGAGAGGGGGAAGGAGGAAAGGAGGAGAAGTTTTAGAGAAGGAGGGAAGGAAGAAAGTGAATAAGGAAAGGAAGGAGAGAAGGAGGAAAAGTTATAGACAGAGCGAAGGAAGAAAGTGAATGAGGAAAGGACGGAGAAAAGGAGGAAAAATTTTAGAGGAGGAGGGAAGGAAGAAGGGAAGGGGAAGAGAGGGAACGATGAGCAAAAAGTTAAAAAAAAAGTAAAAAACTTGAAAGGGAAGAAATTTAACCTAACCTAACCTAACTATCAAAACACCTCTCCACCCGAAATTGACCTCTCTTTTGGACACACTTTACTTTTGTCTGTTGTGGGAGCGGTGAGTAGCAGGCTTTTATTTTTCTACACTCTTTTTGTTGCCCTTGAGCTGTCTCTTGTAAAAAATTAAAACTAACTCACCCATCTCCCTTCACACCCAGGCTTGGAGCTCAGAATCGGGCCCACCATCCTCATCCGTGCCATTGCCCAGGCATCCGGACGCAGCGCCGACAAGATCAAGGCGGATGCGGAGAGGCTGGGTGACCTTGGGGTGGTTGCGGAGATGTCGCGCTCCAACCAGCGGGTCATGATACAGCCCGCCAAGCTCACCGTGCCGGGCGTCTTCCATAAGCTGAAGGAGATTGCGCTGATGACAGGGCATGCGGTGGGTTATGTAGGGCTGTTTGGTGGGGGAGAGTGGGAAGGAAGGGGGTTGGAATTTTGGGGGGAAGGAGAAAGGGAGTGGTGGTTTTGAATTGGTGGGAGGAGGTTAAGGGGGCATTTTGGAATGAGATAGGGGGCTTTTTTGGAAATGAGGAGATTAAGGGGGGCATTTTGGAATGAGATGGGGGGGGAATGAGGAGGTTAAGGGGGCATTTTGGAATGAGATTGGGGGCTTTTTTGGAAATGAGGAGATTAAGGGGGCATTTTGGAATGAGATGGGGGGAATGAGGAGGTTAAGGGGGCGTTTTGGAATGAGATTGGGGGCTTTTTTGGAGGGAAATGAGGAGGTTAAGGGGGCATTTTGGATTGAGATGGGGGGCTTTTTTGGGGGGAAATGAGGAGGTTAAGGGAGTGTTTTGGAATGAGAAAAAGAGTGTTGATTGTGAATGGAGGGAAGGGCTATTCCTTGACAATTATTTCTTTTCTCCATTTTCCAGTCCTAGAGAAAGAATAGAGACCAACTGCTATTGTACATATTATCCATCACTATTAGACTCATCATTCTCCTGTTGCTTCGCCCACAACCAGTCTCTCTGTTTCCCATTTCCAGCATTCCCTAACCAAGAAAATCAAGATGCAAAACTGTTAATCTGATATCCTCCCCCATTTCTTCAACCTAACCGTTTCCCTTTTCCCTATGTCCCTTCAGCCCCATGCCTCATCTCCCCTTAACTCATTGACCCATTCCCCCGTTTCCAGTCCCAGACCAAGAAGATCGACATGGTTAAGGGCATGTATGTAGCCTGCCGATACTGTGAGGCCAAGTATCTCATCCGCTCGCTCGGTGGAAAGCTGCGCGTGGGCTTGGCGGAACAGTCGGTCTTGCAGGTGAGAAGGGTAGGGAGTGGTAGAGAGAGGGAGGAGGAGGAAGGGAGAGTAGGGTGAGGCTGAGAGAGGGAAGGGAAGGGAGGAAGAATAAAGGGATGGAGAGAAGGAGGGAGAAAGAGCATGGGAGGAAGGAAGAATGGTGGAGATAGGGAGAGAGAAGGAGACAGGGAGGAAGTGAAGGAAGAAGAGACAGGATGGTGGAGAGAAGAGAAAGGGGAGAGAAAAAGGGAGTGGAGAGAGTTAAGGAAGGGAGGAGGAAGAGGAAGATGAAAAGACAGGGAGGAAAGGGAGAAAAACAGGGTAAGGGGAGGAAGAAGAAGGAAGAGAGAGAGGGAGGGAAAGGAGGAGGAAGGAATAGTGGGGTGAGGCTGGGAGAGGGAGGAAGAAAAAAGGGAATGGAGAGAAGGAGGAAGGAAGGAGGGAGGTAATCATAAATAGACATGATTAAGGAAAAGGAGGAGGAAGGAGGAGGAGGGTGAGGCCGAGAGAGGGAGGAAGAAAAAAGGGAATGGAGAGAAGGAAGAAGGAAGGAGGGAGGTGGAAAGGGAGGAAATAGGAGGAGGAAGGAGGAGGAGGGTGAGGCCGAGAGAGGGAGGAAGAAAAAGGGAATGGAGAGAAGGAAGAAGGAAGGAGGGAGGTGGAAAGGGAGGAAATAGGAGGAGGAGGGTAAGGCCGAGAGAGGGAGGAAGAAAAAGGGAATGGAGAGAAGGAGGGAGAAAGGAGGAAGGACAGAGTTTATAATAGATAGACATAACTAAGCAATTCTATCGATAACCCAAACATTATTCCATTTTTTCTCTCCCTCCGTCATTCACACACTAACCCAATCTCCCTCTCTATCCCCTAACTCTCCGTTCCCTCCCTTCCCCCCCAGGCCATAGCGCAGGCATGTTTCCTCACCCCCCCAGGCCAGGACTACCCGCCTGAGGTCCTGGACGCTGGTGCCGGCAGGAGCGCAGAGAAGGTGAAGGCTGAGGTGGATGAGTATGCGCTTATTCTCAAGACGACTTATTGGTGGGTGGCTTGTGTGTGTGTGTGTGTGTGTGTGTGTGTGTGTGTGTGTGGAAGAAGAAAGAAAAGAAGAGAGAGAGAGAAAACAAAAGGATAAGAAAGATGATTTGAATTTTGAACAAGAAGAAGAAGGAAGGAAGGAAAAGGAGGATGAAAGGGAGGAAGGAAGGAAGGAAAGGGAACATCTCATTTATCTTTTCTACGTTAACTTATTTCCCCGCTTAGAACGCTAGTGAAGTCCCTCATCTCTCTACCTCATCCGTGTGTGTGTGTGTGTGTGTGTGTGTGTGTGTGTGTGTGTGTGTGTGTTGTTCATTCATTTCCTCACAAGCTTAATTTTCTGTTCATCTCATTTATCTTTTCATTAACTTTATTTCCTCACTTAGAATGAAAAATAAATAAATAAATAAATTACACCTCATTTCCCACTCCTTCGCCTCCTTCCAGCGAGTTCCCCTCCTACGACAAGATCATCCCCGTGCTGCTGAAGGAGGGGCTGAAGGAGCTGCCCAACCACTGCTGCCTCACCCCCGGCGTACCCCTGAAGCCCATGTTGGCGCATCCCACGACGGGCGTCTCTGAGGTGCTCAAGCGCTTCGAGAATGCCAAGTTCACCTGCGAGTTTAAGTACGACGGAGAGCGAGCGCAGGTGAGGAGGAGGTGGTGTGGGGTGTGGATGGCGAGGGGGGTGGGTGGATGAGGTGGAATGAGTGGGAGGTGGATTTGGTGATGTTTTTATGATTTTCTCGACTTTATTTATTTATTTTTTTTTCCTTTTTATTTCTGTCCTATTTTCTGTTTTAATATATACTCAATTTTCTACTATTCTTTATCCTTCTCTGCTTCCATCTTTCCATCCTATTCTTCATCTATTTCTTCTTCTCATTTTTCCTCCTTTTTCTCTCCTCCTCCTTTGTTTTTTCCTTATTCTTTTATTTTTCTCCATTCTCCTCTTTCCTCTTCTCCATCTGTTTCTTCTTCTCTCATTCCACTTTCTTTTTTCCCTGTTCATCCTCTTCTGTTTCCTCTCCTCCTTGTTCTGTTTTCCTCTTCCTTTCATTCTCTATTCTCTCCTGTTCCTTCTTTTTCTTCATCTTTTTCATCTACTTCTCATCCAATTCACACGTTCTCCCCTTCTTCTGTTTTCATTCCCTTCTGTTTCCTCTCTACTCCTTCCTTTTTCTCTCCTTTTTATTCTCTATCCTCCTCTTCCTTCTTTTTAACCTTCATCTTTTCATTTATTTCTCCTCCAATTCACCTGTTTCCTCTCTACTCTTTCCTTTTTCTCTTCCTTTCATTCTCTTATCCCTTCTTCTCCCTCTTCATCTTCATCACCCGTTCTCGCCCTCGTCCGCAGATCCACCTGAAGGAAGACGGGACCATCAACATCTACAGCCGGAACCAGGAAGACAACACCTCCAAGTACCCGGACATCATCGCGCGCTTCAAGAACGGAGTCGGCAAGGACGTCAAGTCGTGCGTGATCGACTCGGAGGCGGTGGCTTACGACAGGGAGAAGAAGCGCATCCTCCCCTTCCAAGTCCTGAGCACGAGGAAAAAGAAGGTAGGTGAGGGGATGTCAGTGCTAGATAAGTAAGGAGGAGGAGAAGGAGAAGGTAGTTGGATAAAGATTTAGAGATGGTTAGAGAGTTATGGGCATTTCCAGGGGTAGCTTTATGACCCTGGTGGTAGTGTGACCCTCCCTCTGTACTGTGAACCTATAAAAACACTCATTAGTATCTGATTGACCCCCTCTTTGACCTTTAGAAATAGCCGATGTTAGTAGCGAAAGTATCTTATAATGCCGATCGAACACCCCTTCTTCCCTACCCCCAGGATGCGCACGAGAGCGAGATCACGGTACAGGTGTGTGTGTTCCCCTTCGACCTGCTGTACCTCAATGGGGAGCCGCTGGTGCGCGAGCCTTTCGAGCGGCGCCGGCAGCTGCTGCGGGAGAACTTCACGGAGGTTGAGGGCGAGTTCATGTTTGCGCAGAGCATGGACGCCACCAACACCGAGGACATTGAGGAGTTCCTGGAGGAGTCCATTAAAGGTAAGGGGTGGTGGTGATCCTTTTATATGTACTTTTTCTTTTGCTTTCTTATACTTTTTTCAGCTTTTTTTTTTCAGATTTTTATTTTTTTTTTATTTTTATTTTTTTTTATTATTTACTTTTTCAGGATTCAGATTTTTGTCTATTTATTTACTTTTTACTTACTTTTTCAACACGCAGTTTTCTTGTTTTGTTTTTATACTTTTCTCCACTCTTTCAGCATTCTTTTTTTCTTCATTTTTCAACAGGTATATAGTTTTTCTTTTTCTTCTTTTCTTACAGCATAGGAGACACCCTTTTGACACTCCAGTCTCATTAAGTAATTGTGTCGGCAATCTATTCAGTCCCCTACAAGAACAAAAAGGACAATCTATTATACCCTATTAACTCCAGCCATATATATTAACAACATCACCCTCGTCACCAGGTAACTGCGAGGGTCTGATGGTGAAGACGCTGGACGTGGAGGCAACGTACGAGATAGCCAAGCGCTCCCGGAACTGGCTCAAGCTGAAGAAGGATTACCTGGACGGGGTCAGTACTTAACACACTAATTAGTACCTGTGACTCTTATTATTTTATGAATTAATCAGTTTCTTGGTTAATACAATATGTTCAGTGTTTCTTGTGGTAGTAGAGCGACAGGCTGGCCATTTTCTCGCTCCCTCTCTCAGAACCTTATTTTAAAACCTCAATTATTTCCTTTGCACCTCATCTCCCACCAATATGATAAAGGTGAGGTGTTGATTAGTGTATATAGTTTACCTGGTGGCCATGGCAGGGGAATAAGTGTTGAAATAGCCTTAAAAATCACTAAAATATGAGGCTTGGTGACGGACAGGGTAGCCATTTTCTCTCTCCCCATGGAAGTAGAGGGATAGGCTACTGGGAAAAAGGGGAGATAACGGAAAGGGGAGAAAGGGAGAAGATAAGGAAGAGGAGAAAATGGGAGAGTACGGAAGATGGAAAGGGGAGAAGAATAAGAATAGGGGAGAAAGGGAGAAGATAAGGAAGAGGAGAAAATGGGAGAATACAGAAGATGGAAAGGGGAGAAGAATAAGAATAGGGGAGATAGGGAGAAGATAAGGAAGAGGAGAAAATGGGAGAGTACGGAAGATGGAAAGGGGAGAAGAATAAGAATAGGGGAGAAAGGGAGAAGATAAGGAAGAGGGGAGAATAGAAATACCGGGCCTAAAGAGGGGACTGGTCTGGCGCATCACCTCCATCTTAACAATGCCTGACTTTCCTTCACACTTATCTCTCATTAACTTAACATTTCTGTCTCAGGTGGGCGACACAATTGACGCCGTGGTCATCGGGGGTTACCTGGGCAAGGGCAAGAGGGCAGGTAACTATGGGGGCTTCCTGCTGGCCTGCTACGATGAGGACAATGAGGAGTACCAGTCACTGTGTAAGGTAAGGATACCAACACTACCATCCCCACTCATGCATGGTATTGTCTCAGTAATTAAAATCGACTTGATGCTTAACCCGGTAGCAGCGACGGGCCAAATTTGTGGCTTTACCGTGTACCAGCGATGGGCCAAATTTGTGGCTTTACCGTGTACCAGCGATGGGCCAAATTTGTGGCTTTACCGTGTACCAGCGATGGGCCAAATTTGTGGCTTTACCGTGTACCAGCGATGGGCCAAATTTGTGGCTTTACCGTGTAGCAGCGACGGACCAAATTTGTGGCTTTACCGTGTACCAGCGACGGACCAAATTTGTGGCTTTACCGTGTACCAGCGACAGGTCAGATTTGTGGCTTTACTGTGTACCAGCGACGGGCCAAATTTGTGGCTTTACCGTGTACCAGCGACAGGTCAGATTTGTGGCTTTACCGTGTAGCAGCGACGGGCCAAATTTGTGGCTTTACCATGTACCAACAACGGGCCAAATTTGTGGCTTTACCATGTAGCAGCGACGGGCCAAATTTGTGGCTTTACCGTGTACCAGCAACGGACCAAATTTGTGGCTTTACCGTGTACCAGCGACGGACCAAATTTGTGGCATGATATAAACCCCCCAAAATAGATGATGCATAAACTGACCACAAATGCATTGATATATATTATAAAATGGTTTGTGTGAGTGATGATTTTTTTTGCATTTTTCTCGCTTTGAGGGGCCTGCAAGAAACATGATCCCCGCTGCTACTGGGTTAATTCTGTGTATTCGCATGTAAATTCTTCCACTGTAAAAGAATATGATGATTAAAATGAAGGTTCAGTGAAAGGGCATTGAAATTAAGTAAAGGGAAGGGTAGGAAATTAGGTAATACTGAATGAAAGTGGAAGAATTATAACTGAACAAAAGGGGAAGTTGAAATATGGCAAATAACAAGTGGAGATATAGAGAGATAATGTAATAACAGGAAGGATAGATAAATAGTTTACAGTTCTTTTTTTTTTTTTTTTTTTTTTTTTTTCATGGGAGCGACAAGTAGCGGGCCTTTTTTTCCACTTTTTGTTGCCCTTGAGCCGTCTCCTTCGCTGTGAAAACAAAACAAAAACTTGATCCTTTGTATGTGCAGTTAAATCCCTTCACTTATGATTTTTGTTTGTGGGCCAGATTGGGACCGGCTTCAGCGAGGAGGATCTGGCCAAACACACGGAGTTCTTCAAGCAACACCTCATCGACAAACCCAAGTCCTACTACAGGTGGGTTTGTGTTGTCCTATAAGTGTGGTATATTGTGTATGTGTGTATGTGTGTGTTTCCTAAGCCTATCTGCACATACCTGACAAACTTTATTAATTTACTTTAGACTCCAGGAAACTATGTGCTAATGTTTAACTTTTTTTTTTGTATTTTGTGGTCAGTAAACTATATCTGTGTGTGTGTGTGTGTGTGTGCGCGCATTTACTAAGCTGACCTGTATATGTGTGTGTTTGTGTGTGTGTGTGTGTGTGGAGTAAACACGTTTTTTTTTGTGTGTGTGTATTTTGTGGTCAGTAAACTATATCTATGTGTGTGTGTGTGTGTGTTTACTAAGCTCAACTGTATGTGTGTGTGTGTGTGTTTACTAAGCTCAACTGTATGTGTGTGTGTGTGTGTGTGTGTGTGTGTGTGTGTAGTAAGATACCTTTTTTTTTGTATTTTAAGGAGTAAATTATTATCTATCCATGTGTGTGTACAGTTATTAAGCTGACCTGTGTGTGTGTGTGTGTGTGTGTGTGTGTGTGTGTGTGTGTGTGTGTGTACCAAGCTCACCTGTTTACACACCCGGCAGGTTTGACAATGCAGTGGCGCCGGATCACTGGTTTGACGCGGTGCAGGTGTGGGAGATCAAATGTGCTGACCTCTCCATCTCCCCTGTGCACAAGGCCGCCCAGGGCATCGTAAGTCTCTCTGACCTATGACCTGACCTGACCTTGTTTTGAATTATGACCTTGTGTTCTTTGCAGCTTCCTAGGCCAAGCAAACTTAACTTTTCCTGCACGGTGATTGGCTGCCTCTTGGCCACACAAAATTCAGAGCATGAGGGAGTGTAGCCACCTGTAATATCCTAATGAAACAGACTATATCATTCCACCATCTCCGTCTTCTTGTCCATCCGTTTCTAATATCTAATCCATCCATCATTTCACAGGTGGATAAGGAGAAGGGCATCTCACTCAGATTCCCAAGGTTTTTGCGGATCAGAGAAGACAAGACCCCAGAGAACGCAACCTCAGCCTCACAGGTAGGTTGGCATGGTGCTGGGGTGTTGGCGACAGTGGTGGAGGTGGGCAGTGGTTGAGAGGGTATGGTGGTGGTGTTGGCAACAGTGATGGAGGTGTGCAGTGGTTGAGAGGGTATGTGGTGGTGTTGGCGACAGTGGTTGAGAGGGTATGGTGGTGGTGTTGGCGACAGTGGTGGAGGTGGGCAGTGGTTGAGAGGGTATGTGGTGGTGTTGGCGACAGTGGTGGAGAGGGTATGGTGGTTGTGTTGGCGACAGTGGTGGAGAGGGTATGGTGGTTGTGTTGGCGACAGTGACGGAGCTGGGTAGGGGTGGAGAGGGTATGGCAGTGGTGGAGGTGGTTGACTAATGATAATGATGACCTCGCTCTCCCTCGCAGATCGCCGAGCTCTACAGGAGTCAGGACCAAATCAAGAACAGCAAGGCGGACAATGCTGGAGATGAGGAGGACTTCTACTAAAGGATGGGGATGACCTACGACGTACGGATAACCTTTTCGTTCCCTGCTCGGACAGAACCTAAAAGTAATTACCAAGGATTCTAGTGCTTATTAAATCCAGCATTAATATTACTCAGACTCACAGTTAAAGTTCAGATGTAACCTAAAGTATAGTTTATTTAAGTCCACTGGTAAATTATGTGAATGAAAAGAGGTTAGGAAAATTGTAAATACTAGATGAAGGTGTAGAAGAATATGGTGATTTAATTGGAGGTACAGTGAACGGACATTGAAATTAAGTAAAGGGAAGGGTAGGAAATTAGGTAGTACTGAAATAAAAGTGAAAAAAAAGGGGAAGTTGAAAAGAGGTTTGGAATATTAGTTATTTAGATGAAAGTGTAAAAGGATATGATGATTAAAATGAAGGTACAGTGAAAGGACATTGAAATTAAGTAAAGGGAAGGGTAGGAAATTAGGTAATACTGAATGAAAGTGGAAAAATTATACCTGAAAAAAAGGGGAAGTTGTAAAGAGGTTTGGAATATTAGTTATTTAGATGAAAGTGTAAAAGGATATGATGATTAAAATGAAGGTACAGTGAAAGGACATTGAAATTAAGTAAAGGGAAGGGTAGGAAATTAGGTAATACTGAATGAAAGTGAAAAAATTATACCTGAAAAAAAGGGGAAGTTGAAAAAGATTACGAATAATATGTATTTAGATGAAAGTGTAAAAGGATATGATGATTAAAATGAAGGTACGGTGAAAGGACATTGAAGTTAAGTAAAGGGAAGGGTAGGAAATTAGGTAATACTGAATGAAAGTGAAAATATTAAAACTGAAAAAAAGGGGAAGTTGAAAGAGATTACGAATATTATGTATTTAGATGAAAGTGTAAAAGAATTAAAATGAAGGTACATGGAAAGGACATTGAAATTAAGTAAAGGGAAGGGTAGGAAATTAGGTAATACTGAATGAAAGTGAAAAAATTATACCTGAAAAAAAGGGGAAGTTGAAAAGAGGTTTGGAATATTATGTATTTAGATGAAAGTGTAAAAGGATATGATGATTAAAATAGAGGTACGGTGAAAGGACATTGAAGTTAAGTAAAGGGAAGGGTAGGAAATTAGGTAATACTGAATGAAAGTGAAAATATTAAAACTGAAAAAAAGGGGAAGTTGAAAAGAGATTACGAATATTACGTATTTAGATGAAAGTGTAAAAGGATATGGTGATTAAAATAGAGGTACAGGGAAAGGACATTGAAATTAAGTAAAGGGAACGGTAGGAAATTAGGTAATGCAAATTGAAAGTGAAAAAATGATAATTGAAAAAAAGGGGAAGTTGAAAAGAGATTACGAATATTATGTATTTAGATGAAAGTGTAAAAGAATTAAAATGAAGGTACAGGGAAAGGACATTGAAATTAAGTAAAATAATAAGTGGAGGTATAGAAAGATAATGGAATAACAGGAAGAGGAGATAAATAGATAAATAAAGCAAGTAAGAAATGATAAAAAGGTAAGTACATATATTTTTACCATTAATATTATCATCATTATTATTTTTATTGTTATTATTACTGTTATTATTATTACTTTAGGAATGAGTACAAAAAAAGGATAGCTGTACTTTTATTTTTTTCATTATTGTTGAAGGAAAGTAGAAAATTAGGCAAAGTACTTTTTATAGTCACTTTTTATGTATGTATGATAGCATAAGACCTTTGCAATACACTTAATAATAATATATATATGTGTGTGTGTTGACATTTCCAGATACATTACTCTATACAAAGGGCCTCACTGTTGCCAGATTATCGTACCCAGAGCATAGTATCTACTGGTTTCTGACTTCTGATACCCTACGCCCCTGTCCACCCAGCAGTGAATGGGTACCAAGTATTAATCGGGGGTCGTGTCCCGTCTCCTGGGATCTGTTACCTTCTATAATTCCTTCCCCATCCTGTCTCTCCGGCATATGACCACAGATGTTGCGCCGACTAAACGAAACTTTCCAACCAGTTTCTGACGCCTAACTATTGCCAAGAAACATCAGAAGCTAGCTCTTTTAACGATAACTATAAATGAGTTTCGTTATTGGAGCCCAGAAGACAGTTTTGGGGTAGGATGTTGGGAAATATAAACGGCTGAGTACGACAGTCTGGCAATGTTGAAGGGGCTCTGTTTGGGGTCTTTTTTGAGAGGGTTTTGACACGACTATAAATATATTACTGGATGCTAGAAGTTGATTCCGTTCTAAGGGTTTGAATGCTTCTTTATGGATTCTGGGAAGAGGATCTGAATGTATGTATGTGAGAATGTGTATGTGTGTTTTTTGTGAGGGTTTTGGCACAACTATAAATATATTACTGGATGCTAGAAGTTGATTCCGTTGTAAGGGTTTGAATGCTTCTTTATGGATTCTGGGAAGAGGATCTGAATGTATGTATGTGAGAATTTGTATGTGTGTTTTTTGTGAGGGTTTTGGCACGACTATAAATATATTACTGGATGCTAGAAGTTGATTCCGTTGTAAGGGTTTGAATGCTTCTTTATGGATTCTGGGAAGAGGATCTGAATGTATGTATGTGAGAATTTGTATGTGTGTTTTTTGAGAGGGTTTTGGCACAACTATAAATATATTACTGGATGCTAGAAGTTGATTCCGTTGTAAGGGTTTGAATGCTTCTTTATGGATTCTGGGAAGAGGATCTGAATGTATGTATGTGAGAATTTGTATGTGTGTTTTTTTATGCTTAAGAAACCTCATTGTCTACCAGAATGTATTTTTTTATGTATCTAAATTCTTTCATTCTTCTCTACGGAAATACAAGAAGTAGACTCAAGGTTTTAAATAAGAGGTGAGAAAATGATAGTAACCAGATATACTGTTTTAAATAAAGGTGTGATTTTAATGGGTGACCTTATTCATTCTCCTAGTAAATATAAGAAAAAAAAAATATGATGGGCAATACTTAGAACACAAATACAGAGTTAATATTGTTTTAAAAAGGTCGTGATTTTGTATGTAACCTCATTTTTGATCCTCCCGATAAAATGTAAAAAAAGTTAAGTTATAATTGAAAACCAGGAAGGAGGGAAGAATAAAGAGAAGGAGCGGAAGACTGGGATGTTTGTAGGAAGAATAGGATTGGAGGGAAGGAGGAGGTGAGGAGCGGAAGGCTGGCATGTTGGTAGGAAGAATGGGATTGGAGGGAAGAGAAAGGAAGGAGGTAAGGAGCAGAAGATTCATGTTTGTAGGAAAAGTGGGGCTGGAAGAAAGGAGAAGAGTAATTTCACGCATTATAGAATATGTGTTTTCTTATATGTTTCAGCTGAGTCTTCATTTCCTCTTCACTAGTCTTTCAAAATGGGGAGAAAGAAAATAATAATAATTGCCAAGTCCAGGATTAGTTAATAGACAAGTGAGGGAGTCTAGAGTGAGATGGTTTGGACGTGTGGAGGACATGCTGGCCTGACCTACTTTTGAGGAATTTGTCACTATAAAAAATTGGAAATTTTGATAAGTGAGAAGTTTAGGGAA